>NC_092745.1:120131375-120431375 GCF_047496795.1 Chiloscyllium punctatum | reverse complement strand
GGGTAAGGTAGAAGAAGGAGAAATGAGGAAAAACTGATGAAGTCCATATTGATGCCCTGGGGTTGAAGTTCTCCAAGGCAGAAGATGAGGCATTCTGCCTCCAGGTGTTGGGTGGTGAGGGAGTGGCAGTGGAGGAGGTCCAGGGCCTGCATGTCCTTGTCAGAGTGGGAGAGAGGGTTGAAATGTTCAGACACGGGGCGGTGGGATTGATTGGTGCGGGTGTCCCGGAGATGTTCTTGAAAGTGCTCTGTGAGAAGGCATCCAATCTCCCCAATGTAGAGGAGATCACATCAGAAGCAATGGATACAATAAATGACATGTGTGGAAGTGCAGGTGAAACTTTGACAGATGTAGAAGGCTCCTTTGAGGCCTTGGATGGAGGTGAGGGGGGAGGTGTGGGCACAGGCTTTGCAATTCCTATGGTGCCAGGGGAAGGTGCCAGGATGGTAGGGTGGCTTCTTAGGGAGCATGGACCTGACCAGGTAGTTGCAGAGGGAACAGTCTTTGTGGAAAGCGGATAGTGGGAAGGAAAATATATCTCTGGTAATGGGGTCCGTTTTAGGTGGCAGAAATGTCGGCAGAAGGTGCGATTTATGTGGAGGTTGGTGGGGTGGAAGGTGAGGACCAGGGGTTCTGTCCGTGTTGTGGTTGGAGGGGTGGAGCTCGAGGACAGAGGTGCGGGACATGGATGAGATGCATTGGAGGGCATCTTCAACCATGTGGGAGGGGAAATTGCAGTCTCTAAAGAAGGAGGTGGGAGAACTGGTCCTCCTGGGAGCAGATGCGGCGGAGGCGGAGGAATTGGGAATACGGGATAGGATTTTTACAGGAGGTAGGGTGGGAGGAGGTGTAATCCAGGTAGCTGTGGAGTCAGTGGGTTTGTAAAAAATATCAGTGTTGAGTCAGAATGCCTCAATTTCTGGTCAAGTGACCTCTGCAGCCATTTTAAATCCATGTTCCATTCTTCTTAAAGACCATTCAGTCTCAGGTGTAGCAATCAGATGATGGAAGTTAAAATTTGGACAGTCCATGTTAACCACCATCATAGTAACTGTGCGCCACAAAGAATGAGCATGAATATTATTTCCCTTTTGTCTTTATGGTGAATATTCTATGACATACAATATGAATTAATAATAGAGAAGACACTCAAACTCTTTTCGTCCGAACCTGGATGTAAAACCTATTTTGGGACAAGCAGCTGGATTTGATCCCTTATGCAGTTGAACCAACATTGTTCTATAGTTCGTGTACTGCACTCAATCACTTTCACAAGTTTGATTTCTAGAAGACCAGTGAATGATTATCTGAAGTTTGCCTCTTGTAGCGTATCTGTAATTGCACGAACACCTTGAATTTATTGAACTTTGCACTGAATCGATTGGGCTGGTTGCAGCTTTGTTCTCTTGATCACTCAGCAAGTAACTCTGTTCCTCCCTCATTGCTGCACCTTAGGTGTGCCTCATTATTGGCCTAGGTTCCTTTCCTGCTTCCCTTTATTTTTGGATTGGGTTTTCCCCAAACCTGGAGGAGGGGGTGGAGAGGGATCAGTGGTTAGCATTGCTGCCTCACAGCACCAGGGACCCAGATTCAATTCCACCCTCAGATGACTGTCTGTGTGGCATTTCCACATTCTCTCCGCGTCTCTATGGGTGGTCCGGTTTCCTCCCACAAACAAAGATGTGCTGGCTGGGTGGATTGGCCGTACTAAATTGCCCTACAGGGTTCAGGGACATGCAGGCCAGGTGGGTTAGCTATTGAAAATGCAGGGTTTCAGTGATGGGGAATGTCTGAGTGGGATGCTCTTTGAAGGGTTAGTATGGACTTGATGGGTTAAATGGCTTGCTTCCATATATTTACACTCCCTAACCGCCTGATGAACGAGCAGTGCTCCAAAAGTTAGCACTTCCAAATAAACCTGTTGGACTATAACTGGGTGTAGTATGATTTTTAACTTTGTAACAAGTTGTTATTGGAGACAGAGGTGCCATTGGTTCAGGTTTACTTAGAGATTGAATTTGTTACGAAGGATTAGAGGGATATGGACTGGGTGCTGGCAAATAGGACTAGATTAGGTTGGGATATCTGATCAGCATGGGCAAGTTGGACCGAAGGATCTGCTGTACATCTCTATGGCTCATTGACTCTATGTAATTCTCTTTCATTTTTGTTCTTTCCTGCCTCATTCTCTCTCTCTCACTCTCTCTCGCTCTCTTTCTCTGTCTCTTTCTCTTTCTCTCCATGCTGACCAGATATCCTAAATTAGTCCAATTTGCCAGCACTTGACCCATATCCCTCTAAACCCTTCTCATTCATATACCCATCCAGATGCCTTTTAAATGTTGTAATTGTACCAGTCTCCGCCACTTCCTCTGGCAGCTCATTCCATACACGTACCACACTCTCACCCTCTGCATGGAAAAAGTTGCCCCTTAGGTCCCTTTCATATCTTTCCTCTCTCACCCTAAACCTATGCCCTCTAGTTCTGGTCTCCCTCACCCCAGGGAAAAGACTTTGTCTATTTATCCTATCTATGCCCGTTATGATTTTATAAACTTCTATAAGGTCCCCCCTCAGCCTCTGATGCTCCAGGGAATACAACGACAGTCTATTCAGCCTCTCCCTGTAGGTCAAGCCCTTCAACCCTAACAACACCCTTGTAAATCTTTTCTGAACCCGTTCAAGTTCCACAACATCCTTCCTACAGCAGGGAGACCAGGACCTTCTTGCCATTCTTGGAATCCTCTTTTCGCTTTTGGAATTCTAACTCTAATCTATACTGGACCAGTTTTAGCTTGTCTGTTTCACTAGCTCCAAGTTCCAACTCTCGATATTTTGCCATCCATCTTACAAATCCCAGTTTTTCTGGTTTTGCAGCACTTATAATGACCTAGCTGCTTCTTTCAATCCTTCCAAGGTCTTGCAGATTCCCATCAACTTTCACCCTGACCTACGAAAGCAATGACGACAAGTGTGATTTGGAGGTGCCGGGGTTGGACTGGGGTGGACAAAATTAAAAATCACACAACACCAGGTTATAGTCAAATGGGTTTATTTGGAAGCACTAGCTTTCGGAGCGCTGCTCCTTCATTAGGTACAACCACCTGATGAAGAAACAGTGCTCCGAAAACTAGTGCTTCCAAATAAACCTGTTGGACTATAACCTGGTGTGGGGTGATATCAAACCTAGACGTCCTGGCACTTCTAGTCTGAGGGACGTGAGAAAATCTTCTTTGCAGTTTCTTTCTTTTAAGAAAAACACAACGTTTGAAAGAACAATTTGTTTCCCCCACTTCAGTTCTATCATTCACTGGTGAGATTGTCATGGTCATGCACCCACACCTACTATGACCAGATGAGGAGGGAAATTGCCTCCCCTCTTATTAACCTCTTAAAGTCTGCCGCAACAAGTATTTTTTATTGCTTTTCACACACAGCAATATCACACATCAAATAAAGTTTTAAGCTACGCGATCAAAACTAAGGAACTAAGGGGGGGTAGATATAGGACTGATGTTAGGGGTAGGTTCTTCACTCAGCGAGTCGTAAGTTCATGGAATGCCCTGCCAGTAGCAGTAGTGGACTCTCCCTCTTTATGGGTATTTAAGCGGGCATTGGATAGGTATATGCAGGATAGTGGCTTAGTGTAGGTTAGGGGTGCTTTGATCGGCGCAACATCGAGGGCCGAAGGGCCTGTACTGCGCTGTAATGTTCTATGTTCTATGTTCTATGAACTAATTATAAGGCTTTCCTGAGTGAAGGAAAGGGGAATTTTATAATCTACTAACCTGGAGAAAAATAATAAAGCCATAACATCAAGCACATAAACACTTTTAATAAGTTAAAAAGAAACAGCGTCTGGTACAGACAGGAATAATAAAGAGAACATACTTTACACATGCATAGAATCCTTGAAGTATGAGATGATTAGGTTTGGATCACAGCTGTTCAATTGTTGACTGATATAAGGCCACGAATGTGTGATAGAAATAAGCCATTCAGCCCATTATGTCTGCTCCATCATCCAATGAGATGGTGGTTGATCTGATTATCCTCAATCCCGCTTTAATGTCTTTTCCCGATAGCCCTTACTGATTAAAAATCTGTCTAAGCCCTGAACGTACCTAATGATTCAACCTCAACAACCCTCTATGGTATTATAAAACTTCCATAGATCCATCTCTCTCTGAGTGAAGAAATTCCTCCCCATCTCTGTCTGAAACGGAAAATCCCTTATTCTGAAGTAGTGCCCCCGGTCTTAAGTTCTTGCACAAAGAGAAACCACCTTTCCACATCTACACTGTCAAGTATCCAAAGATTTTTAAAAATTCATTCATGGGATGTGCACATCACTGGCTATTTCAGCATCTCTAATTGCCCTAGGAAGCAGTTAAGAGTCAATCACATTGCTGTGGGTCCGAAGTTTTAATCAGGCCAACCAAAAAAGATGGTAATTTCCTTCCCTAAAGGACATGAGTAAATTAGGTAGGTTTTTCTCTAAAATCTACAGTGGTTTAATGGCCATTATTAGACTCTTAATTCCAAATTAATTTTTTTGAATAAAAAGATTCTTGTATGTTTCAATAAGATCACCTCTCATTCCTCTAAACTCCAATGAGCATAAGTCTAACCTACTCAACCTCTCCTCATAAGAAAATCCTTCCATACTCGGGATCAATGTAGTGAACCTTCTCTGGACTGCCTCCAATACAAATGTATCTTTCCTTAGCTGAGGGGACTGAAACTGCCCACAGTGTTCCAGGTATTGCATGGCTAATGCTTTATGCAGTTTTAGCAAGACCTCATTATTTTTAGACTCCATATCCTTTGAACTAAAAGCCAATGATTCATTTGCCTTCCCCATTACTTGGATGCCAGCTTTTTGTGAATGAGGATCCCCAATGACCTCTGTGTTGCAGCTTTCTGTTGTCCTTCCCCATGTGAATAATATTCAGCTCTTCTGCCAAGTTTTTGTCCACCTGCATAATCTGTCTATATCTCTTTTCAGTGGCAAAGTTTGTAGATATCTTTGACGACTTGACTTTTTTTCCCCCAATTTGCTTTTCTACTGTGTGCTGTCTTCTGAGATGATGAGAAAAATGGGAAGGCATAGCAAGAATATTGCAGCCTTTTCTGTTATCAATCCATATTCTTTCCTTCTTTCTGCTGCTAAAATCAGCTACTGAAATATGGTCCATTTGTACATTCCTAAGCCTGGCTTCATTTCTTGCCAAGTTGGTATTGAAATTATCATGCAAGTATGACTTAAAATGAGAAATGTGAACGCCATGATGTTGGCTCAAATATATTGTCTTTAGGTAACATAAGAATTTCAGGGCAGAGAGATTCATTTACTGCATATTGGACTCATAAAGCTTGTTTCAATCTGTGGTCAGCTGACTATGGCAGCCATTTTAAGTCCATGTTTCTTCCTTTTTAAAGATCATTTTAGTCCACGAACTGTCCCAGGTCTGAAAATTAGATGATAGAAGTTAAAATATTACAGTCCCATATTTACCACTATCATAACAACTACCCTCTGAAATGCTTTAGCAGGCTCCACAATTCTGTTAGAATTAGGGACTTTTCATCTGTTGGATCATAAAAAAAACAAAAACCTGCACTTTGTGCTGAGTTTAGGATGCAATCAGACATTCAACAGTACCACTTACTGAACCTCCCATTATCTCCATACTGCAGATTACCATTGACCAGTAGCAGAACTTGAACAGACATATGAATATTGTTGCTACAAGAACAGGTCAGCGGTTGGGAGGTCTGTGATGAGTAACTGACTCCCCAATGTCCAACATCCACCTGCTCAGTTGTTCATAAGACACATTTCAGAAATGGGATGGAATATTGTCCATTTGCCTGGATGAGTATTGCACCAAAAACACTCAAGAAACCCAACACCATCCAGGACATCGCAGTCTACTTAATTGGCATCCCAGTCTAGATTAGAGTGGTGCTGGAAAAGCACAGCAGGTCAGGCAGCATCTAAGGAGCAGGAAAATCGACGTTTCAGGCAAAAGCCCTTCATCAGGAATGAGGCAGGGAGCCTCCGGGGTGGAGAGATAAATGGGAGAGGGGTGGAGCTGGGGAGAAGGTAGCCAAGAGTACAATAGGTGGATGGGGTGGGGATGAAAGTGATAAGTCAGAGAAGAGGGTGGAGCAGATAGGTGGGAAGGAAGACTGGCAGATAGGACAGATTGAGTCTGTTTCAGGATGTGGTTGAAGTGCTTCAGGGCAGAGGAGATGACCTGGGGCTTGCAGTGAGAGAGAGACTCACTAAGATCGTCGTAGAGAGCGGAGGAGAACTTCTTCAAGGTAGGCATCCTTGCAAGAGGATTCGCAGTAAGGTTAAAATCAACTAGACAAAAGTGAGGATCCCACCTGGCAGCTTAAAACATTCTTTCCCTTCACCACCAGCACACAGTGGCAGCCCTTTGTACCATCTACAAGATGCACAGTAATAAATTTGCCAAGGATGGTTCAAACCTACAGCTTTCCCTCCAAGCACTCACTGTCCGCCGTTGAAAATATATCGCCATTCCTTCAGTGTGCTGTGGCAACATCCTGAAGCTCACTCCTTAACAGCACTGTGGGTGGATCTACACCAAATGGACTGCAGCAGTTCAAAAAGACAACCCACCATTACCCATCCAGGGCCATTGTGGGTAATAAATGCTGGCATTGCTAGATCAGGCCCACATCCTGTGAAGAAATAAATGCTTTCATATTTTCTCCTCATTTCCCTTCCTTTGTTTTGTTTTAAACAGTCCTTCAGTTTCTTCTGAATGGTGTAATGGTGCACAAACACAAATTGAGACAGAATTACATCTTCCAACAATTCCTCACACCAATAAGTTATTCTTGACTCTTTCCTTTTCAGTACCTGTCTTGTACACATGGCCTCACGTCTCATCTATCTGCCATTGGAAATGATTCATCTCTGTTTACTTTGTCTGCCCCTTTTATCATTTTGAATACTACTGTCAAATTCTCCTTCTAGTCTTCTAAATTATAGAGAATACTGTATGAGTGGCTCTATCCTTTTCCCCATAACTCACGTAGGGCACTACCTATTAAATCTGCAATGCTGTCTCTCCAAGGCTGTAATATCTCTCCTGTAGTGAGCAGCTCAAGACTACATTTTGATTTCCAGTTACAATCTAACCACTACTTTGTACAAATCGACAGGAAAGGAAAAGAACGATTGCATTTCTCTCTTGAGCTGTGTTTGTGACCATTGCCACCAGCAGGAACAGAACCATGCGCGCGTGCACGAAATCAGTTTTGCTGTGTTCAAATTCATGACACAAAAGTGTCTGAAACTTATAACAGCTCTGGAAAATTACCTGGAAGGGAAAAGCAGTAAAACTTGTGAAGACATATCCTGTTCCATCTTGTCTTGTGTGCTATAACTTGGAGCTCCGATACTCCCAGTACCTTTGATTCCAAGTTGGAAATCACAATGGCTCAGGTGGCATCTGTGGAGAGAGAGCAAGCTAATGTTTCGAGTCTAGATGACTATTCATCAGCGCTGTGATTTCCAGCATATTTTTTTGTTTTTAGTACAGATTTCAACATCTGCAGTAAGTTGTTCTCCTATTGACAATGGCATTTGTTTAAAGGTAAATTGCTTCCTGAGAGTCAACCTGACTCTCCTGACAATTGATTCAGATTCCATCCCACGAGTCCCATGAAATCACGAAATGTATAAATGACATCTGAATCTTTTACTATACCAGCGCTACCTGAGATTGAAGGTTTCTCTAGCACGTTTCACAATCTCTGTGAGTCTCACGGAGCATTCCAGCTGATTGTGCTCATTTTAAAGTGTGGGCACTGTCAGAATGGCAGGTAGTTGGCAGCTAATTTGCAGACAGTAAGGTCCAAAAACAGAAACAAGACAATGGCAAAGATATTCTGTTTCTGTGATAATTGTTCACAGCTAGTCATTGGTCAGGACATTGCCTGGGGCTCCCCTGTTGTTTGAACCATGCTGTGGGATATTTTTCATCCACTTAAAGTGTGCAGACAGATCAGATTAAAGTCTTGTTGGAAAGACAGCACCTCTGACAGTCCAGGGCTCTTTTCTAATTGTCAGCTTAGAATTTTTGTGTTCAAGACTAGAATGGAGCTTCAAATACAGTGCCCGAAGTAAAATGTTTAATTCATTAGAGCTGGGAGTCACTAGCGGCCAGCTTTTATTGCCAAAGCTTAATTTTTCCCAGAGGTTGGTTAAGAGTCAACTACACTGCTGCAGGTCTAGTGTCATGTGTAGGATAGATCAGATAAGGATTTCCTCCCTTAAAGAGCATTGCTGAACTAAAGGGGCTTTTACCAACAGCTAATTATAAAGTTACAAAGTTGTCTGTTCCCAACACTGGCCACCATTCAAGACATTTGCAGTTATCCACACGTTTAACCTCAGGGAGCTGAAAGCAAGGTTACAAAATGGTAAACATTCAAGATGGCACCTTAGAGACCTTTGTATATGTGCAGTTTCGTGGACATTTCAGCTTGAGTCAACCAGTCAACAGAGTAATGTCACCATTAGATGAACTTTTAATTCCATATTTAAAAATAACAACGCATTCAAATTTTGCTACCTGCCATGTTGGAATTTGAGACTTAACTCTTAGAATAAAATCCCTGGATTAATAGACAGCAAGAGATTTATTGGTCAATTGCACCAGGGCTGTGATGGTGTGACACCAATGATGCACAAACTTTCAAAACCAGGCAGTCAATGATGGTAAGGGATATGGGCCCAATGCAGACAGGCACAGATCAGCCAGGCTTTGAGGAGGTCCCTAAACTAGGTCTTCAAAAGTGAAGAATTGGAATCCCTTATAAAGTGTTGATGTGATTTGATTACTCACAAAATCACCAATGTCTAGGGGCATTGCTGAGAAACCTGTGAATCTGCCTTGATCACATTTACTTCTTGATGTGCTCTGTGGGGTGTTTAGCCACAGTTTGGCTCTTACCCATGTTTGCCTCATGTTAATTATAGATATTAGAATATAAATTGCCTTTATATAATTTTGTTCACTAATCTGCCCCCACTCCTCATTTAACAATTTTGATAATCTATCTTGATAAATGTTTAGTTCTTTTCTGGAAAAAGGTAATGCAAAACAGTGTTCAATTTTCAAGGTTTGCAGTGTTCACCAAGTTATTTTGGTTCCAGATAAAATGCCCTGAAATATCAAGCCCCCAGATGAGGAGAGATGAATCGTTGATGTTGGCAATCTTTTGGATTGTTTCCTTCTGACTGGCTTGCTGGTGATCTGACCTCTAGCACTCAGAAAGACAGAACCCATGACTTACATTGCAGGGGTGCCTAGTGGACAGTTCTATGACTATGACTATGAGCCTCATAGCGCACGAGTACTTGAAGCTAGGCTAACACATTTTAATACCACAGGCCACTGTCTCATGAACAACTCAGCTAAATGCCACATTTTCTTCCACTAACCCACACAGATCGGAGTTGGATCAGCTTTTAACCACTGCTCATGCATAGTCTACAAATGGGAAGCCACAGAACACCTATTTTGCCCAGACTGCTGCTTTCTCTCTCATCATGATAATTCCCAGAAGATGACAGCTCAGTTTGTTGTGCATTTCTCTCTTTTATGTTCATCCTTTTAAAGCTTCCTTGACATCTCATCAGGTGTGATATGCCAGGTTCGCTGTCTCTTCAGGCATCCATTGAACTTACATCCACTGCCATCGTGTGGCTACATGTCCTTGACAAAAAGGCACACGTTGCAGTAAAAGTTCAATATGTCCATAAGTGATCTAAGGGTTGCAATCCATGATCAAGACAACAAACCATTGTAGGCCACCTTTTCATTACCTCCTCTTTCCAAAGTCCATCAATCATCTTTTAAGTTGTACAGCGTTCCTGCTCTCCCTGACACTGCTAGCATGTTTTGTATTAGTGCCAACTGAAAGCAATGTGTGGAGGGCATTGTATTCCTTCCTGCTGAATGCAGACACAATTGTATCCGAAGGAAGGAAATGAAATGGACTGATTCCTGCAGCTCCGAGTGCAGCAGATTTGCAAATGTGATTGTGAGTGTGCAAAATTTCTCTGGCCAAGTGGATCTTTATGCTTCTTCCAAAATTCAACAAGCAATAAGTGCCTGAAGGGCCCTGATTTGAAGGTGTAAAGTGCAATAAAAAGAAGATAATGAACACGGATTACGTCACTCTGTGTATAAATAACTAGTGTTGAGAGTGCACAGAGAGGCTGGGAGGCTTTCAATGAACAGAGACTAACTCACTGTTGAAAGACAGTTTAAAAGAAAAGAGCCTTATTCATTTCAGTCCTGGCCAGGCTATCTTTCTAATTACCATTAGCTGGTTAAGTCACTTCTGTAAAAACAAGGATGTGAAGTGATATGCAGGGGTACAAGGCAGTCTTTTCACAACCCTGTGCAATAACTCTTTTTTTTCGAAAGTGCCTTGGGCCCACAGATGTTTAATGGCAAATTCCCTTCTAGATTACACTTATGGAAGGCCCTGTCAGTGAAAGGCAAATGCCATGTTTGTGGTCAAAAATCTAATTAAATTCACTTGCATGTGATCCAGAAAGGATGTGAAGGCCTTCAGGGGTGCTCAAGTCTGAAGAAGGTTCACATTGTTGATTTGTAAAATTATAGTAGGTAGTTTGGACAGGAAATGGGGTTACTGGGCTGTCAATCATCACTGAACTAGCACCTGTTCTCATCCCAACTATACTTAGGATATTTATTGTAGCCTGAAGGAGGGCAATGTGCTTTTCATTACGTGAAACCTTTTCAAATTGTTCCATCCGAAGCTGTTATCTTAAGTATTTTATCAAAAGAAGCAAACAAGCCTTTTCCTTACTGTGGTATTGGTAATAACTTGAGGAGCTTTCTCCTCAACCAAAGTTAGCCATTTTGATTCAATTTCCTCGCTTTCAATGCTCACTTTGCAGCGCTGAGCAGAACGAATAATGACATGGTCAAACCATAACGGACATAGTCAGTGATGGCTTTCCTACAGCCACTAGAGCCACGGTCGTTACTGTGCTATTGATTGAAGGAGGGTTTTTGGCCCAGTAAGTACATGCTAAACCATTCTCTCACTTTTTCGAACATAGCACAACCCTTTCAAATTCATAAATCTTTTTTCAATCCAACTCAGAAAATTGCCGGCACAAGCCAAAATAAAAACCATTTGGTCAATGTGATTAGTGTAGAGTGTTGCATTCTATGGACATGACACTGAAAAAAAGATAATGGTGGTTAACAGCTTGTGAAATGTGTGAACGGCAGATGATGGTCAGTATCAGCTGGAAGACCAATGAGTGGGTTGGGTTAAGAAGTTGAAGTCCAGGAATCGAAAGCGTTGACAAAAATAGTTACAGAGAGAAAGACAGTCAGATAGACATTGGAAATGAAGATGTGATAGCCCTAGTCCTGGCAACACTAGAAAGAGAAACATAATAACATTTTTAAAAAGGAGCAGGATTCGCTCATGCAATCCTTCGAGTTTCCTCTACTATTTAATGTGATTATGGCTGATCATCCAACTCAGTACCCTGATCAGCAGCAACCTTGAATCAATGAATAAAGGAGTGTCATGTCTTTGAAATTCTGGGAGAAAAAGATTTAGAATCAAGGAGGGAGAAATATGCTCAGGCTTATTTTTAAACCCATAATAATGGACATATTGACAAATACCAGAAATAGGCCCTTTGGCTACTTGAACCTGCTCCATCGTTAGGTAAGGTCATGCCTCATCACTTTGCATTTTGGAATCCACATTCCCATCTCACCCCAATAAACTTTGATTTCCCTGATTACCAAGAATCTATCCACCTTCACCATAAGAATACTTAATGGCATTGACTATCAACCTAGTCAAGCTTTTGTGAAATACTCCCAAAGTATTTACACTATTCCATAAATAAGGAGACCAGAATCGCACAGAGTGTCTGAAATGTAGTCTTGGCAATGCTCCGAGTAGATAGGAAAGGCTACAGTCTGCATTTATATAGCATCTTTATCTGTGATTTACCAGTCACAAAGAATGGAGTGGGAAGTATCACATCAAAATTTGGGGAATGAAGTCAAACTTTAGGATCTACATAATGCCAAAAAAGGTTGCAAAAAAAAACTAATAGACACATTAAGGGATGTTACAAATGACAAATGAATTTCAACGTTGAAGATTGTTGGACCAAATGGCCTGTTTTCCCTAATGCTGGAGGTTTTATTTTGTGATTCTGTGTCTGTGCTATTGCTTCATGGGTGCAGGATTATCAATTACTTTAACCCAAGAATCTTGTTTTTCTGTGAGAATTGAGACCATGTCAGGGTGCCCTGAAACTATCTTCAGTAATATTCACGCTCTCAGCAAGGATCACTATTCATGACTTTGATCAGGAAAGTGAATGTACAATGGGCAAATTTGTGGATATCACAAAAGTAGGTGGGAAAGCACATGGTGAGGATGACACAAAATATTTACAGCGAGATAACGTTGAGTTAAGTGAGTGGGCAAAAAACTTGGCAGATGAGATACAATGTGGGGAAATATGAGGTTATGCACTTTGGCAGGAAAAACAGAGGAGCTGAACGGAGGGGTTTACTTTTGCCAATCAAGTAAGAAGATAAAAACAGAAATTGCTGAGTTCTGTGGGAGAGTCATTGGGCCTGAAACATGAACTCTGATTTCTGTCCACAGATGCTGCCAGAGCTTTTCCAGCAGTTTCTGTTTTTTGCTTACAATTTCCAGCATCAGCAGTTCTTTTGGCTTTGTATAAAAGTAAAGGAGCTTTTGTTAAAACTGTGCAAGGCACTAGTCAGACTGCAGCTGGAATGCTGTCATCACTTTGCTGCCCCTTACCATAGGAAAGATTCGCTGGCATTGGAGGCAGTCCAGAGGAGGTTCACTGGATTGATCCCATGGATGGTCGGAATGTTTGTGAGGACAGGTTGAGTAGATTGGGCCCATACTTATTGGAATTCAGAAGAATGCGAGGTGACCTGTTTGAAATGTACAAGATTCTTAGGGGACTTGACAGGGTCGATGTGGATAGGTTGGAGGACCGAATGGCATAACCTTGGAATTAATGAATGGTCATTTAAGACTGAGGTGAGGAGGAATGTCTTCCATCATAAGGTTGTGTATCTGTGAAATTCTTTACCACAGAAAGCTGTCATTCTGGGTCATTGAGTATATTCAAGGCTGAGATGGGCAGGTTATTAACAAACAAAAAGCAGAAATTGCTGGAGAAACCCAGCAGGGCTGGCAGCATCCGTGAGGAGAAAACAGAGTCGATGCTTCGAATCCTAGAGTCATAGTTATACAGCATAGAGAGTACAGTGACCCTTTTTCAAAATGTCTGATTTTTAATCAGTAAGGGGGTCAAAGGTTATGGGGAAAAGGCAGGAAAGTGAGGTTGAGAGTTGTTACACTAGCCATAATCTCATTGAATGGTGGTATAGACTCGATGCGCTGAATGGCTTATTTCTGCTCCTACATCTTAGCATCTTACCGTCTTAAGATGCATTCACTGGGTTGCAATAATATCTGGAGCTGATCACAGAGCAAGCCTAATTATTTAATGATGTGACATAATTCAAGCTCTCCATTAGCTATTGTACCAAAACATTCTGCTCTGTCTTGTTTAGTTCCAACAGGCTCCAAATACTAATACTCCAAAATATCAGGCAGACTGATAACAATTGTCATACTAAAGAGAGGCAGTCATGATGTCTGCAGATAGTTTGTTGCATCATGCTGGTGTGTAGTAACAGTTATTTATCCAACTGTGATTGATCAGATCACCAGTAATATCAACACAATGTACTGATGATCCATTTAGTGAGTCTATTCACAATATTTTAAAATGATGACACTTCCAAATAAAATATTGCTGGTTCGTTCCAACTGTTTTTGTTACTCACTGAAAGCAGAAACTGCAACAAACCTTTTCCACAGCAATCTTAAAACAGTTTTTAAACTGTTGAGCAAGGTGAATACAGTTTTGTCAACATGGAGAGATGCCAGATAAATGGCATGTTTTTTTTTAACATTGTTGATTGTGAGTCTCATGCTGTAATAAGGAGTGGGAACCTGGAACAGGATATTTAATGTCTTAAGCCCATTTCACCATGCAATGAGATGATTGCTGATGTGCCATGAATAGAACATGGGTTAGTTTGAGCATGTTAACCCATTTTCTCACCTATGCTACATATTTCTGAATATCCTTGAAAAACAAGACTCAAAGACTTAAAATAAACACGGGATCTAGCATCAATTGGCAGAAGAGAGCTCCAAATGCTTGCTCAATTTTGAGTGTAGATCTGTTAGCTAATGTCACTCATGAAAGGTCTGACTCTAATTGTTTGACCATATTCCCCTTGTCCTAAACTTCCCAACCAGCAGAAATGGGATCTCTCCATTCACGCCATCAACATAGGAGCAGAGGCAAGCCATTCGGTCCCTCTGCCAGTTAACAAGAAGATCATGGCTGATCTGTTTGCATTTCAAATTCCATATTCCCACTCACACCACCCTCCACAACCTTTGGTTCCTCTGTCTAATAAGAAGCAATACACTTCTATTTCTAAAATATTCATCATCCCCATCTTCACCAGCTTCTAAGGCAGACAGTTCCAAAGTCACACGAGAGAAAGGTGTTCTCTTCATTTCTATCCTGAACGGGTGACCTTTCATTTTACAACATTACTTCCAGTTCTGGACTCACCACAAAAGGACAAGAGGAAATGTCCTTTCCATGTTCACCTTGTCAAGACCATTCAAGATCTTATACAATCAAGTCACCCCTTGCTCTTTTAACTCTAGTGGAAACAAGCCCAGTTTGTCCAATATGACAACCCACTCATTCCAAGTACCAACCTCGTAAACTCCTCTGAAACAATGCCAATATACTGAATATCATACAGACTTTCCTCTACCATGTTGCCAAACTGGAGCGATAAAATGGTAGAACAAACTGACCTCTGCACACAGGTAAGATATCTTAGTATTGTGAATTACTTTTCAATGCTTTAAAAGTTGTATTTTCAATCAGGTGGCCTCTGTATTTAAACTGAAGGAAGCTTTTGCCTGCTTTTTTTTAACTTTTAGATTAGAAAGTAAGCAATGGTGACCTTTTTTCACAGAGACAGGATTCCTTCCTTGCCAGCATGTACATTTTAAACATTCTGGATGTTTAATTTGTGGATATCTGTTCATAGGAATGGTTGTGTTAGCTTTCCAAAGATTCCTAGTACGCAAAGAGTTAGCAGACATTTATTACAGATCCAGGTAAAAATATGTATGTACATATCTTTCAAAGATAGACTGCATATTAACTGTGGGACATAATATAACAATCTCTACCAAGCAGCCCAGGGAGGTAACCTATCTTCTGGTTCAATTACACCCCTATGACCGTAGTAAACAATTCCCACAGCCTCTAAGCTCATAGACCCCCAGCCCCGTACAGACCGCTCTACCTTGTTCCCAAAACCCACAAACCAGACCACTTGCTTCTGCCAGCTCCTGCTCCACTGTGCTTATCTCCTCCTACCGCAATTTAAATTTTTTTCTCCCTGTCCAGTCCCTCTCCATTCACAAGCACAATTCTTACATCAGTTTCAGGATTTTCAGTTTGTGGGCTCCAAGTGCCTCCTTTTTACCATAGATGTGCAATCCTGTATGCATCCACTGTCCATCAGGATGGTATCAGGGCTCTCTGCTTCTTCCTGGAAAAAGGACCTGAACTGTCTCCATCAATCACCACCCTCCTCCTCCTGGCCAAGCTCATCCTCACTCTGAACAACTTCTCCTTTAACTCTTCTCACTTATTTCAGGTCAAAGGTATGGCCCTGGGTATTCACATGGGCCCCAGTTATGCTTCTCTTTTTGTGGGGTATGTGGAACATTCCTTGTTGTAGTTCTACTCTGGACCCCATCCACATGGGCAGCATGGTGGCTCAGGGTGTAGGGTGTAGGTTTGCTCACTGAGCTGTAGGTTTGATATCCAGACATTTCATTACCTGGCTAAGTAACATCATCATGGCGACCTCCAAGTGAAGCGAAGCTGTTGTCTCCGGTTTTGTATTTATATGTCTGCCGCGGATGGGGTTCCTGTGGTTTGTGGTGATGTCATTTCCTGTTCATTTTCTGAGGGGTTGATAGATGGTATCTAGATCTATGTGTTTGTTTATGGTGTTGTGGTTGGAGTGCCAGGCCTCTAGGAATTCTCTGGCATGTCTTTGCTTAGCCTGTCCCAGGATAGATGTGTTGTCCCAGTCGAAATGGTGGTTTTTTTCATCTGTGTGTAGGGCTACGAGGGAGAGAGGTTCGTGTCTTTTTGTGGCTAGCTGGTGTTCGTGTATCCTGGTGGCTAACTTTCTTCCTGTTTGTCCTACGTAGTGTGTGTGGCAGTCCTTGCATGGAATTTTGTAGACGACGTTGGTTTTGTCCATAGGTTGTATTGGGTCCCAGGTTCGATTCTAGCCTCGGGTGACTGTCTATGTGAAGTTTGCACATTCTCCCAGTGTCTGCGTGGGTTTCTTTCGGGTTCTCCGGTTTCCTCCCACAGTCCAAAGATGTGCAGGCCAGGTGAATTGGCCATGCTAAATTTCCCATCGCATAAGGTGCATTAGTCAGAGGGAAAAGGGTGTGGGTGGGTTACTCTTCAGAGTGTCGGTGTGGACTGGTTGGGCTGAAGGGCCTGTTTCCACACTGTAGGGAATCTAATCTAATCACAACTTTCTCTAGCAGATCAATGACATTGTTGGTGCTGCTCCCCTCTCTCATTCAGAATGCAAAACATTTAGAAATTTTGTTTTCAATTTCCATCCTGCTCTCACCTTCACCTGGCCCATCTCTGACTCCTCCCTTTCTCTCCTCGATATCTCTGTTTCCACTTCTGGGAATAGGCTGGCCACTGATATCCATGAGGAGAAAGTGAGGACTGCAGCTGCTGGATCAGAGTCAAGAGGATGATACTGGAAAAGCACAGCAGGTCAGGCAGCATCCAAGGAGCAGGAGAATTTACATTTCAGGAATAAGCCCTTCCTCAAGAATGGGAGAACCGTTTCTCAAGGTATCAGATTTGTAGCCCCTCATTCCTGATGAAGAGCTTATGCCCGAAACGTCGATTCTCCTGCTCCTCAGAGGCTGCTTGGCCTGCTGTGCTTTTCCAGTACCACACTCTCGACATTGATATCCATTACAAACCCATTCTCATCCAATGCTTCATGATCACATCCTATTTCCTATAAGGACTCTATCCCATTCTCCCAGTTTCTCTGTGTCTCTCACATTTATTCTGATGGTGCTACCTTTCAGAAGAGAGCCTCAGAAATGTCATTAACCAAGGACTCCTCACCACCCTGCTTGACAGGACCCTCAGCCCTGTCAGACCCATCTCTCACACGTCAACCATCGCCCCTTCCCTTCTCTCCCATCAACAACAGTAGGGTCTTCCTCATCTTCACTGGCCACCCACCCCCATTACTGCCACCTCCAGTGGGATGCCACCACCAGACACAACGGTAGCAGGTGCATGGGAACCCTAGTACCTCAGATCACTCACCAACCTGTTTTGGAAATAAATTGCCATTTCTTCAGTTTTGCTGGCTCAAAATCCCAATGTTCCCTCCCTATTCAAGATGGCAGTTAAATAGGTGGGCTGAGCACAGGCTCATCTACTCCTGTTCTTTCTCTTTCTTCTTTGGTGCTTTTTTTTTTCCTTTTTCCTTTTTCTTTTTGTTTTTGTTTTCTGCTTTTGGGTATGAAGAGTGGCTGTGAAAGGAGGACATCTTTGGCAACGGCAGCAGCAGCACAGGCATGAGCTGAACATAGCTTCATCCCAGCCCGGGGTCTCCCAGCAAGTGAGGAACAGCTTCTGGGCTAACTCGCAGGCTAGGCCAAGGCTCCTGGTTCACAGCTGGGCCCGGGTCACCTGTAGGAGGAGAGGGGGTAGTTTCAGCACAGCCTGATGGTCTCTCAGAGTGGTAGTCTTGTACCAGCGTGGAGGGCTCTTCACCATGTGGAGGTTTTCTCCGTCATTGGCTTCCAGGTGTTCAAGTGGCCTGGTGGGCAGTCTTGTCCTGGAATGGTGGTCATGGCCTAACATGGCGGTCTTTTCAGCAGGCTTCCGGCCCAGTATTCCAGCTGCGACTTCAGGGTATTCCATTGTTTCTTAATCAGCTTTTCCCAAACCCAGGAGTCATTAAATGAACTGTGATTATCTTTCTTTTCATTTTACTTTTTTTCCATTATTTTATATGACTTCTGACATTGATGTAAGTGCTGCAATGGAGTGACTTATAAAACTTTTCACTGCATTCACCTTGTGAAAATGTGACAATGAATTTCTATTCTATTCTATTCTATTTGATTGGCATTGTGGGTCAATCCACAGCACATGGACTGTAGCAGTTCAAGGGGCAACTCACCACCACCTTCTCAATGGGCAACAAGGGGCGGGGAATAAACGCCGACCCAGTCCCTGATGGCACACATCCCGTGAGTGAACTAAAAAAAACCCTGGTTCGTTCCTCCTCCACTCCCAACAGCTCCCGACATCCCCAATGCATTTTGCAGAAAGTACAGTACCTGCCTGTTTACTTTCTCCCTCCTCACTATCCAAGGTCGCAGACACACCTTCCAGGTGAAGCAGCACTTTACCTGCATTACACTCAATCTAGTCTACTGCATCTGCATTTCACACAGTGGTGTTCACTGCATTGGGGAGACAAAGTGGAGATTGGGTGACTGCCGAATGGAACATGTACATTCTGTCCATAAAAATGTCCCTCCAACCCTCATCTTCAACCCTTTATCAGCATAGATACTACCTTTTTCTCGCTACTATCAGTTCTGAAGAAGAGTCACTGGATCCAAAACATTGACTCTGCTTTCTATCCATAGAAAGTTTCTGCCAGTTTCTCCAACAGCTTCTGTTTTTAGACCATAAGACATAGGAGTGGAAGCAAGGCCATTTGGCCCATCAAGTCCACTCTACCATTTAATCATGGCTGATGGGCATTACAACTCTACTTACCCGCACTCTCCCCGTAGCCCTTAATTCCTTGAGAGATCAAGAATTTATCCATCTCTGCCTTAAAGGCACCAAATGATCCGGCCTCCACTGCGCTCTGTGGCAATGAATTTCATTGGACTACCTCTCTGGCTGAAGAAATCTCTCCTCATTTTTGTTCTATATTGACCCCGTCTAATTTTAATGCTGTGCCCACGGTCCTAGTCTCCCTGCCTAACGGAAACAACTTCCCAGTGTCCACCCTTTCTAAGCCATGCATTATCTTGTAAGTTTCTATTAGATCTCCCCTCAACCTTCTAAACTCTAATGAATACAATCCCAGAATCCTCAGTCGATCATCGTTAGTTAGGGTGTTGTTTCAGATATGCAACTTCTGCAGTTTGTTGTATTATTACAGATTTTTTCTTCATTTACAATGAGTCCAGTAACTAAATCTGGTTCATTACTCATGGCTTCAAATGAAAGGTTTGAAACGGACTGAAATGTTAACCTGTTTCACTCTCCACAGATGTTACCAGACGTGCTGAGTTTCTACAGCAATTTATGATGTTTTCTCAGATTTGCGGTAATTGCCTTGTTTTCCTTTATCTCACACCCATCCAGTGGCCGTATGATATTTTGCTGTGTGAAATGCGCCCGAATTAAAGGTATTGTTCCCGTCCTTGTGACAATTTCCATGATAACAGCCTAAAAGGTTTAACCCTTCAGGTCCTGTTCTTTGATTTCGATCCTAGTTCTTGGAAGCAGCTCCTCTTCCCAAAAAGTGATACTACAGTATATAAACATTCAACCGTCCTTTACATGGGGCAGGGTACTTAACAAAGTTAGGCCCTAGCTAGCTGAAGGCCCTAGCTTGATTCTCAAACAGCAAGATGGGGATTCAAAAGAGCTGGAGAGTTTTAGGGCTTGATGGTGTTAAGAGTTCAGGAGGAATGAGACCATGGAGTTAATTTTAAAAAATTCATTCAAGGGATGAGGACATCGCTGGCTAGGCCAACATTTATTGGCCATCCCTAACTGAGAGTCAACCACATTACTGAGAGTCTTGAGTAACGTGTGGGCCAGACCAGTTAAGGATGGCAGTTTCCTTCCTCAAAGTGCATTAGTGAACCAAATGGATTATTCTGACAATCGACACTGGATTCATGGTCATCATTCGACTCTTTTTTTAAATTGAATTCAGGATTCATGGCAGGATTCAAACTCAGGTCTAGGTCTCTCACTAACAGTTCAGCGATAATATCTCTAGGTCATAGCCTCCCCATAATTGATCACAAAGATCTCAATAATACATTTGAACTATTGCTTAACTGGGAGCGAATGTACAGTAGTGACCATATGGGTGATGAGTGAACAGGAATTGGTGTGAGTTAGAGGTACTCACTACAGAGCATTGGAAGAGCTGGAGCTAGTGGTGTGCATTGGAAGATGAGAGATCAGCCAGGAGGAATTTGGAATAGCCTTATTTGATGCTCTAGTGAGAGTTTTGGTAGCTGACAGACTGAGGGCAGGGCAGGAGACTGACAAGAATAGGATGGAAGAAGGCAGTATTGATGATGTAGAAAATAAGAGGTAGGAAGCTATAGGACATAGAGAGACATAGAGTCATAAAGTCATAGAGTCATAGAGTTATAAAGGATGAAAACAGACCCTTTGGTCCAACTCATCCACATTGAGCAAATATCCTAAATTAATCTAGTCCCATTTGCCAGCACTTGGCACATATCCCTCTGATAAAAACAATGACTGCAGATGCTGGAAACCAGATTCTGGATTAGTGGTGTTGGAAGAGCACAACAGTTCAGGCAGCATCCAAGGACCTTCGAAATCGACGTTTCGGGCAAAAGCCCTTCATCAGGAATAAAGGCAGTGAGCCTGAAGCGTGGAGAGATAAGCTAGAGGAGGGTGGGGGTGGGGAGAAAGTAGCATAGAGTACAATGGGTGAGTGGGGGAGGGGATGAAGGTGATAGGTCAGGGAGGAGAGAGTGGAGTGGATAGGTGGAAAAGAAGATAGGCAAGTCGGACAAGTCCGGGCAAGTCATGGGGACAAGTGCTGAGCTGGAAGTTTGGAACTAGGGTGAGGTGGGGGAAGGGGAAATGAGGAAACTGTTGAAGTCCACATTGATGCCCTGGGGTTGAAGTGTTCCAAGGCAGAAGATATATCCCTCTAAACCCTTCCTATTCATATACTCATCCAGATGCTTTTTAAATGTTGTAATTGTAACAGCTCCCACCACTTCTTCCGGCAGCTCATTCCATACCCGCACCACCCTCTGTGTGAAAAGATTGCCCCTTAGGTCCCTTCTAAATCTTTTCCCTCTCACATTAAACCTCTGCCCTCTGGTTTGAACTCCGCTACCCTGGGGGCAAAGATCTTGGCTCTTCACCCTATTCATGCCTCCCATGATTTTATAAACCTCTAAAAGGTCACCCCTCAATCTTCAACGCTCCAGGGAAATTAGTCCCAGCCTATTCAGCCTCCTCCTATAGCTCAAACCTTCCAACCCTGGCAACACTCTTGTAAATTTTTTTCTGAACACTTGCAAGTTTCATAACGTTCTTCCTATAGGAGGGAAACCAGAATTGAAGGCAGTATTCCAAAAGTACCCTATCTAATGTCCTGAGGTTGTAATGCAACTAGCTCAGCCTTAGATAATGAATAGTGTGTTGGGGTGTGGGGATAGTTAGGAGCACGTCATCACAATTTGTTTGGTGAACCTCACAGCGGAATGGAATATTCTAATCATGGCCTTCATGGAGATGCTCATTGTGAGGTCATGATGCTATTTCCTTTTGCTTTGAACATAGAACATAGAACATAGAACATTACAGCGCAGTACAGGCCCTTCGGCCCTCGATGTTGCGCCGATCAAAGCACACCTAACCTACACTAACCCAATATCCTCCATATACCTATCCAATGCCCGCTTAAATACCCATAAAGAGGGAGAGTCCACTACTGCTACTAGCAGGGCATTCCATGAACTTACGACTCGCTGAGTGAAGAACCTACCCCTAACATCAGTCCTATATCTACCCCCCCTTAATTTAAAGCTATGCCCCCTTGTAATAGCTGACTCCATACGTGGAAAAAGGTTCTCACTGTCAACCCTATCTAACCCCCTAATCATCTTGTACACCTCTATCAAGTCACCCCTAAACCTTCTTTTCTCCAATGAAAACAACCCCAAGTGCCTCAGCCTTTCCTCATAGGATCTTCCTACCATACCAGGCAACATCCTGGTAAACTTCCTCTGCACCCGTTCCAGTGCCTCCACATCCTTCCTATAGTATGGCGACCAAAACTGCACACAATATTCCAGATGCGGCCGCACCAGAGTCTTATACAACTGCAGCATGACCTCAGGACTCCGGAACTCAATTCCTCTACCAATAAAAGCCAGTACGCCATATGCCTTCTTCACTGCACTATTTACCTGGGTGGCAACTTTCAGAGATCTGTGTACATGGACACCAAGATCCCTCTGCTCTTCCACACTACCAAGTATCCGACCATTAGCCCAGTACCCCATCTTTTTGTTACTCTTACCAAAGTGAATCACCTCACACTTAGCTACATTGAACTCCATTTGCCACCTTTCTGCCCAGCTCTGCAGCTTCTCTATATCCCGCTGTAACCTGCCACATCCTTCCTCACTGTCTACAACTCCTCCGACTTTCGTATCATCTGCAAACTTGCTCACCCAACCTTCTAACCCTTCCTCCAGGTCATTTATAAAAATGACAAACAGCAATGGTCCCAAAACAGATCCTTGCCGAACACCGCTAGTGACGGCACTCCAAGATGAACCTTTGCCATCAACTACTACCCTCTGTCTTCTTCCAGCCAGCCAATTCCTAATCCAAACCTCCAACTCACCCTCAATGCCATATCTCTGTATTTTCTGCAGTAGCCTACCATGGGGGACCTTATCAAACGCCTTACTAAAATCCATATATACCACATCTACCGCTTTCCCCTCATCTACCTCCTTAGTCACCTTCTCAAAGAATTCAATAAGGTTTGTGAGGCACGACCTGCCCTTCACAAAACCATGCTGACTATCCTTGATCACATTATTCTTATCCAGATGTGCATAAATCCTATCACTTACAATTCTCTCTAAGACTTTGCCCACAACAGAAGTGAGACTCACTGGCCTATAGTTACCAGGATTATCCCTACTCCCCTTCTTGAACAAGGGAACCACGTTTGCTAGCCTCCAGTCCTCTGGCACTACTCCTGTAGACAAAGAGGACACAAAAATCAAGGCCAATGGCTCTGCAATCTCCTCCCTTGCTTCCCGGAGAATCCTAGGATAAATGCCATCAGGCCCAGGGGACTTATCTATTTTCACCCTTGCCAGAATTTCCAACACCTCTTCTCTACATATCTCAAAGCCATCCATTCTACTTATTCGTGCCTCAGTATTCATATCGACAACGATGTCCTGTTCCTGAGTGAATACTGACGAAAAGTATTCATTCAGTGCCTCCCCAATCTCTTCAGCCTCCACACGCAACTTCCCATTACTATCCTTGATTGGACCTATTCCTACCCTAGTCATTCTTTTATTCCTAACATACCTATAGAAAGCCTTAGGGTTTTCCCTAATCCTACCAACTAAGGACCTTTCATGTCCCCTCCTTGCTGCTCTTAGCTCTCTCTTCAGGTCCTTCCGGGCTACCTTATAACTCTCAATCGCCCCTATTGAACCTTCACGCCTCATCTTTACAAAGGCCGCCCTCTTCCATTTAACAAGGGATTCCAATTCCTTATTAAACCACGGCTCCCTCACACGACCCTTTCCTCCCTGCCTGATAGGTACGTACTTATCAAGGACACTCAATAGTTGCTCCTTGAACAAGTTCCACATATCAATTACGCTCTTGCCTTGGAATCTACTTTTCCAATCCACACATCCTAAGTCATGCCTCAACGCATCATACTTTCCCTGCCCCCAGCTATAACTCTTGCCCTGTAGTACACACTTATCCCTCTCCATCACGAGAGTAAAAATCACCGAATTGTGGTCACTGTCCCCAAAGTGCTCACCTACCTCTAGTTCTAATACCTGGCCTGGTTCGTTACCCAGAACCAAATCCAGTATGGCCTCACCTCTTGTTGGCTTATCTACATATTGTGTCAGGAAACTCTCCTGCACACATTGCACAAACACTGACCCATCTAACGAACTTGAGCTATAGCTTTCCCAATCAATATCAGGAGAGTTAAAGTCTCCCATAACAATCACCCTATTACTGTCACTCTTCTCCTGAATCATCTTCACAATCCTTTCTTCAACGATTCTAGGACTATTAGGAGGCCTGTAAAAGACTCCTAACAGGGTGACCTCACCTCTCCTATTCCTAACCTCAACCCAAACTACCTCAGATGGCAAATCTTCGTCCATCTTCCTTTCCACCGCTGTAATACTATCTTTGACAAGCAAAGCCACACCCCCCCCTCTTTTACCCCCACCTCTGACCCTACTAAAACATTTAAACCCTGGAACCTGCAACAGCCAATCCTGTCCCTGATCTAGCCATGTCTCCGTAATAGCCACAACATCGAAGTCCCAGGTACCAACCCACGCTGCGAGTTCACCTACCTTATTTCGTTCATCTACATCTTGGAGTCAATCAGATCATGAGAGTGTCTTGAGGGTAGCTGGACTTTGATTGCTGAAGATCTATTAATTTACTGAAAAAGATATATTTAAATGTGTTAACTAGCATCCAGACAGCCTCTGTAACTAATTATGTTCTGACCAGCCCCCTTCGTATTATTTCGAACTTGTTTCCGGACACCTTCAACAATTTTGGTGCTGCCCCACAAATCACTCCTTGAGTCTTGGCACGGATTTGCAGAACGTTGTAGGAGCTGGATGTCACCAACTTTATTTGCAAAGGAATTATTGAGCATGGACATGAGAACAGTACCCTCTTCGTGGTTTCCCATTCCTTTTTACTAATTGCATTTCTTGGTCGGAGAAGTAACACATTTAATTTAACCAAGGCATCTTTGGCCCCTTCAAAACAATTCAACCTCATTCTGTTTAAATTAGGATGCATTTATTCCATGTGAGTTTACACTGGCCTCAGGCTGCCTCCTAAAACTATCAAATGCAATATCATTGTGAAAGCGGTTTATGTGTTTACAATGCGATTGCAGTGTGTTATATTCAGCTGATCTCAAAACCATTAGACATGGTTTAAGATAAACAGGAACTTAGAGGCCAGCACAATAACGGCAGTGTTATGATTGAGTTTTTAATATAACTTCAACCTCTGGAGATTCGAATATACAAAACAGCTGAATCAAACGATTGTTCAGGGGGGCAAAATGTTCTCATTATGACTAAGTATTATTACATCCGATGGGATGCATAATATAAATGTAGAAAAGAGCTGTCCGCCAATCTTGAAGTATTATTTATAACTTTCCTCAGTTTTTCTCCACAAAATGCTTGAATAATTATGAGGAGCCACACTGGGTATTGATTGTACAACAGTTTATACAAATCTATCAACTTGTAAACTTTCCAGTTGGGAAACAGGCAGCTCTTTGATTGTTGACTGTTTATTTGTGATCCCTTGCTACTATGTCCAATTTGAGGAGATAGAAGCAAAATGGTAATGTCACTGGACTGGACATGAAGCCTAATAATCTGGGACATGAGTTCAAATCCCACTGGCGAACTTAAGCTCAATAAAATGAGCAAAGTCCAGAATTACAATCAGTAATGATAACCAACACATAATGTCATAAAAAGATCCACTGGTTCACCAATATCTGCCATTCTTACCCAGTCTGGCCTACATGTGACCCACAGTAATGGAGTTGGCTCTGAAATGGCTGCTCTAGGGCAGTGAGGGACAGACATCAAACCCTGGACTTGTCTGTGATATGAAAATAATAAATTTAGATGTTAACCATGCCTCGCTCTTATCTCTGAGGCAGAAGACTATGGGATCCATTCTAGAGATTTGAGCAAATAACACAGACTGTTATATCCCTATGAAAGAGTGCTGCACTGTTGGAGATGTCATCTTTCAAATGAGACATTAAGGGTAGGCCTCCCGCTGCTCTATGTGGTGGAAATAGAATATTTAATGGTACCATGTTAAGAAGAGCAGACGAATTCTCTGTTCCTCAGCCAATATTTAACTTCTAACTAACTTCACAAAAATAGATTATCTGGTTGTTGTCATATCTTTTTTGGAGGTCTTGCTGAGTACAAGTTGTTTTTGGTATAATTCAATTTGAGGATGTGAACATTGCTGGTTGGTCAACAGTTAACACTCATGTCTCAGTGCCCTTGTACTGGTCGTGGTGTTAAGCTGCCTTCCTGAATCACTGCAGTCCAGGGAGGATAGGTGCACTCACAGGACTGCGAGGGAGGCTGTTCCAGTGACAGTAAAGGAACAGTGGTATGGTTGAACCAATTAGGACACTTTCTTTATGACAATAGCATCTGCTCTTCAAAAGAACTTTATTGGCCACAAAACTCTTGTGGTGTTCTGAGGTTATAAAAAGTACTCAACTCAAACACTTTGCCTTCTGCATCGACCCTTTCGTCTATCCACTTAGAAATTCCAAGTAAGGCTGCATTTCAAATTGAATTTCCAGTTTGGATTAGCATTGTTCCTGTTACCGCAGAGAGCCCCACGATGCTGTATTTAAGACATCCTGTTGGAAGAAGATGAATGAGGTTTATGATATAGCATTCAATCCTCTTACTGCCTATTGCTTCAGATACAGGCAGTATACAACATCTATCTGTTAATTTAAATAGCACTGGTTAAATTAAGTGCACTAGATTAGAGTGGTGCTGGAAAAGTACAGCGGGTCAGGCAGCATCCGAGGAGCAGGAAAATCGACGTTTCGGGCAATTTTCCCGCTCCTCAGATGCTGCTTGACCTGCTGTGCTTTTCCAGCACCACTCTAATCTAGACTCTGATCTCCAGCCTCTGCAGTCCTCACTTTTGCCTAATTAAATGCACTGCTGAGCGGAGCAGAGGAAAGAAGTACATGTAAGGTGAGCACCAATTGAAGCCAACCCGCATCTTTCAGAGGAGAGCTACATGGTCACTGTGGCAGTAGCTGGGGGAGAGTATCTGAACCCCAAAAAGAGAGACTATGGCAGTAGGGCTTTGTTAAAGGAGAGAGTGATCTAACAGCAAATGTCACTAGACTAATAATTCATTAGCCCAGGCTAATGTTCTGAAGATATAAGTTCAAATCCCATCACGTCAGTTGGGGAAATTCAAATTCCTTGAATTAAAAACTAGTCTCAGTAATGGTGACCATGAGGCTACCATCAACTGTTGTAAAAGCACAACTGGTTCACCAGTGTCAATCAGGGTCATCCTTACCTGGGCAGAAGTGGGTGATGCAGGTGCTGGAGATTAGTGTTGTGCTAGAAAAGCACAGAAGTCCAGGCAGCATCCAAGGAGCAGGAAAATCGACATGTCAGGCAAAAGCCCTTCATCCTTACCTGGTCTGCCCTTCATATAAAATCAAACCCATAGCAAAGTGTGGATTAGTGGTGCTGGAAGAGCACAGCGGTTCAGGCAGCATCCAAGTAGATTTCGAAGCTCCTTGGATGCTGCCTGAACTGCTGTGCTCTTCCAGCACCACTAATCCAGAATCTAGTTTCCAGCATCTGCAGTCATTGTTTTTACCCCATAGCAAAGTGGCTGAGTCTTATGTGCCCTCTAAAATGCAGCAAAGCAATTCCATTCGAGGGAGATTAAGGATCGGTAATGAATGCTGACCTTACCAGGCATGCCCGCATACAGTGACAGAATAAAAATAAATCAGTTCCACACCTAGAGATCGGGATCCTTTCTGGTTACTGTGCATGTCTGCATTGAGATGGGGTGTTCACAAATGAGAGATGCATGACGCAGTCGATGGTATCTTGCAGCTCAGTAACTTATCAGTGTTTGAATGCAAGTACAAACAGATTCAAGAACTGCTTCTTCCCTGCTATTATCAGATTTTTGAATAGACCTCTTTAATGTTTATGTTGATCTCTCTACACCTTCTCGGCAGCTGGAATATTGCATTCTACACTCTGTACTGTTGGGTAAAAATGAGGATTGCAGATGCTGGAGATCAGAGTCTAAATTAGAATGGTGCTGGAAAAGCACAGCAGGTCAGGCAGAATCCAAGGAATAGGAAAATCAACATTTCAGGCAAAAACCCTTCATTAGGAAATTCTGATGAAGGGCTTTTGCCTGAAACGTTGATTTTCCTGTTCCTCGGATGCTGCCTGACCTGCTGTGCTTTTTCAGCACCACTCTCATCTAGACACTGTACCGCTACCCTGATGCACTTATATAGTATGATCTGCCTGCAAATCATGTATGACAACACTTTCTGCTGTACCTCAGTACACATGACAATAATAAATCAGATCAAATAAAATCAAAAATCCTGGTGAAGATATCCATGTAAATATTGTGCCATTCTTGCTAAACCTTAATTTCCCTTCACATTTGTAATGACCTGATGTCAGTGGATTAAAGAATCCCTGCTTCATGATTTTTGGGCCACCTGCATGTTTATATTTCACTTTACCTTCTAGTAATACTAAAGACTCTGAGGGAAGAAATTCTTGGTAAAGTCCATGGAGGTCACTTGGGCATAAGTAGGTGTTGAGTTTATGCACAGCAATCTGCCTGATAGCCAGGAATTCCAAAAGAAATTTAAAATTTCATATTGTCCTATCATACTTGTGTGAACAATAGCCAGGTAATATTTGAATCCTTACTATTTTTGAGTATTTTATTAGATTATGCATAGTTTAGGACTAGACCTCTGACATTCACGGGAAAGCGTATTTGATCACAATGGATTGCTATTTCTTGTAGCTGAAAGTTACCAGCCTTCTCACTCCAACGGTTGAGATTGTGATCAAGTCACTGGAAATAATCTTTTCCATGAACAGACTTCCAAGATTGTTTCAGATGTTAATCCACAAGTCAATAATGAAGCTTTTAAGAGATTCCCAGCAGAATTTGGAATTACTCATGTTACTGGTTCTCCTCTTCATCCCCAGGCAAATGGAGACATTGAGAGAGCAGTGAAACCCTCAGCAATGATGAGCAGTGAAGATTATGATGATGGTGAGCAGTGAAGTCCATGACGATGCTGAGTGTTGAAGATCAGGATGATGGTGAGCAGTGATGACGATGACGATGATGTTTGGTGAACACCATGATGATGGTGAGCAGTGAAGACCATGGCAATTGTGAGTGACAAAGACCAGGACAACAGTAAGTGGTGAAGACCAGAGCAATGATGAGCAGTGATGACCAGGCTGGTGGTAAGCAGTGATGATCATAACAATGGTGAGCAGTGATGATCATGAAAATGGTGAGTGGTGAAAACCATGATGGTGGTGAGCTGTGATGACTATGACGATAGTGAGTGGTGAACACCATGATGATGGTGAGTGGTGAAGACTGTGACGATGGTGAGCAGTCATGACCATAATGATGGTGAGCAGTGATGACCATGACGATGGTGAGTGGTGAACACTATGACGATGGTGAGCGATGAAGGCCATAACAATGATGAGTGGTGAATACCATGATGATGGTGAGTGGTGATGACCATGAAGATGGTGAGCAGTGTTGACCATGACAATGGTGAGTGGTAATACCATGATGATGGTGAGCAGTGATGACCATGAAGATGGTGAGCAGTGAAGACCATGAAGATGGTGAGTGGTGAACACCATGATGATGGTGAGCAGTGTTGACCATGACAATGGTGAGTGGTAATACCATGATGATGGTGAGCAGTGATGACCGTGACAATGGTGAGTGGTGAAGACCATGACGATGGTGAGCAGTGAAGACCATGTCTCTATTCCTGATGAAGGGCTTTTGCCTGATACATTGATTTTCCTGCTCCTTGGATGCTGCCTGACCTGCTGTGCTTTTCCAGCACCATTCTAATCAAGACCATGATGATGGTGAGTGGTGAAGACCATGATGATGGTAAGTTGTGAAGACCAGTATGGGGTGGCACGGTGGCACAGTGGTTAGCACTGCTGCCTCACAGCGCCAGAGACCCGGGTTCAATTCCAGCCTCAAGCGACTCTCTGTGTGGAGTTTGCACATTCTCCCCGTGTCTGCGTGGGTTGCGTCTGGGTGCTCTGGTTTCCTCCCACAATCCAAAAATGTGCAGGTTAGGTGAATTGGCCATGCTAAACTGTAGTGTTAGGTGAAGGGGTAAATGTAGGGGAATGAGTCTGGGTGGGTGGCGGGTCGATGTGGACTTATTGGGCCGAAAGGCCTGTTTCCCCACTGTAAGTAATCTAATCTAAGTAATATCTCCACCTCGCATGAAAATCCATTAAACACTCCTGAACTAGATCTATATGCCAATCAGTGAAATCTGCCCCATGCTGCCATTTAAATTTCTCATTGCAACCATCTTCTGATAACTTTCCGGTGTCTGACATTCTATGTTTAGTCCACTGTGCCCTGCTAATGCAGTATACAATGTACAGATGTGTCTACAAGAGCCCTCTTTTTAATTTTACAATAATTTGAATGAGTTCCAGCCAAGTAAAAATTAATCAGAGCTGGTCTTCGTACTGACTGTTTGAGGTTGAATTCAAATATCTGAAAAGTCGCAATGTCCAAGATGGTGCCCAAGGTCACTTCAGAACAAATTATTGCGCTGGTTATTTGATATTTGTAACTTTGATTCACTTGCTGGCTGGGACATGAAGAGAATGACTGAATTTCACAAGGAACTATATAAAAAAAAGAGCAGGTATTTGCTGTTTTGAACTCTGACTCATGTGGTACTTTCTACAAGAGCATAAGAGGAACTGAACTTTCTGGTTAGAATGTGAGTTCTGTTTTCTTTAAGGAACTCTCTTCTCACCTTCTCAGTGGCTGATCTCTACTCCCATTGGTGGTAGTGATCCCCCAAGCTGTTCCTCTCATGTGACAGCCCACAAAAAGAGCATTGGTGGGCACACTTGACGTAAATCCACCACTTTCTAACTCAGAGGCTCCAGAGTTCTGATGGGCACCTTTTAAAGAAGGGAAATGTGACATGGGGATAGTCCAGTGATCAGGATACAAGCTCAGGATTCTCTGCTCCTGTCATTGGATATACTACATGTTGAGTAAGGAAGCATGCACGCTGGCTTGATGGAGATGTGGGGAGGGCCACACAGCTCACAGGGGTTAGTGATAATATTGTACCTGGTGGACTATCTAGTTCAAAACCTGAATGTTGTGACCATGAGAAAAGACTTATAATCAATGATCTTGGTCATAAGTCAAACTGAAGGGTTTTAAAGTACTTTTTTATTTAAGTTAATTGCAGCTTTGGATTAGTTGGAGAAACATTGCAAACTGACATGTCAGATGATCTTCTAGAGGCTGACACTGAATATTGAGTTGAATGCATCAGTTAGTCAGATCCAGAATGCCACTGACATGCCATCAGAGTTATAGAGGGATGGCTCCTCTCTAGCAAGGACAGAATGACTTATCATAAGGCATATTATGCCATGTGTTATCATGGGATGAATTTTGGTTGAGTAAATAAGGAGAAATTGTTTCCACTGCTGGTAATCAGAGAACACAGATTTATGACAATTGGCAAAAGAACAGGCCATTGGCGTCAGCCTTGATGAGGTGATGTGTTCTGTTTAAGCAGCAACGTATCATGATCTGGAAGATATTGCCTGAAAAGGCGATGGAAATATATTGAAAATGCCCATTAAAAGGTAATTGAACAGATACTGAATGGTCAGGAGAAGCAGAAGGAAATTCCAGGACTACGGGATAACAATGGCTGAATGGGATTAATTGGGTACCTCTGTCAATGAGCTAGCAGAGTCAAGGTGGACTGAGCGGTCTCTGTGAGACTCCTGATTCTATATGTGACTGATCTCATCAGTGGGTGCCATAACCTGTTTTATTTTTCAAAGAGATTCCATATTTCTGCTGAAGTCGATCAGTTGACTGCACTGCTAGTGAACAACACAAAGTGGATTTGTCATCCTGTAGTTACAAAGTCTGAAAAGAAGTGACATGGCTGTGTAGTGCTACTGGAAAGAGCCCCCTTTCTCCCCTCGCCAGAACACTTAGTAATGCTCCAGTGGATTGCTGTCACTGTCGCCTTCAATTTGCCAATGAGTAAAGTGGCAATAAGCAGGAGGTGACAACAACATGCACTCTCTAACATGATGCTGTTCTCCTCAGAGAGACATTCAGAAAGTCACTGATTTGCAACAAAAGCACTTTAAATGCTGTATACTTTCTGCAGTCATTTTTCTGTCAGTTTTTACGGAACTGAGGCTTATTTTTCCTCATTCGGAAAGTAGTTACAACACCTGCAGCTGGACAGGTTTGCAAATGTTAGAACTGATGTCGGGAACTCTCCTTCACATGTAATGAGCTTTTAATAATTCTTCTAAACTCCAATGAATACAGGCCCAGCCTTTCCTGATAAAATTAAGCTCTTCATCCTTGGAGTTAGTTAAGTGAACCTTCTCTGAACTGTTGCTAATGCAATTATATCCCCTCTAAAATAAAGAAATCAAAACTGTACAAAGTACACCAGATGTGGGCTCAGTAAGACCCTATACAACAATAACATAAATTCCTTACCTTGTATGTTGCAGTGGTCAGTATCCAAGTGTATACAATTGCCTACAGGAATGAAGATGAGTGAATTGATGGATGAAGGACAAGATGTTGTGAAACTTGAAATGGTTCAGAAAAGATTTACAAGGATGTTGCCAGGGTTGGAGAATTTGAGCTAGACGGAGAGGTTGAATAGGCTGGGGCTGTGTTCCCTGGAGTGTCAAGGCTGAGGGGCGACCTTATAGAGGTTTACAAAATTATGAGGGGCACGGATAGGATAAATAGACGAAGTCTTTTCCCTGGGGTGGGGGAGTCTAGAACTAGAAGGCATAGCTTTAGGGTGAGAGGGGAAAGATATAAAAGAGACTTAAGGGACAACGTTTTCATGCAGAGAGTGGTACGTGTATGGGATGAGCTGCCAGAGGAAGTAGAGGAGGCTGGTACAATTACAACATTTAAAAGGCATTTGGATGGGTATATGAATCGGAAGGGTTTAGAGGGATATGGGGCCGTGTGCTAGCAAGTGGACTAGATTAGGTTAGGATATCTGGACCGTGCTATACATCTCTATGATTCTATATGTCAACTCAATTCAATGGGAGCATTGGAGTCTTGGAAGGCTGTGACTTCAAGCCTCAGTATGGATTTGAGACTGTAATCTGCATAGAAAGTGCTACCAATAGATTTTTGGACTTTAAGAATATCAAAGGATATGCAGGTAGAAAGGGCATATTGTGGTTGATGTCAAATCTTTATTGTGTGCAGTATTGGTCCCATTATTTAAGGAAGGATCTAAATGCATTGCAAGTTGTTCAGATGAGGTATACTAGCTTCATTCCTGGAAGGAACAGGTTGTCTTATCTGGAAAGATTGGAAAGGCTCTATTTATTTTTAATGGAGTGTCATGGAACGAGGGTCAGATATCACCCTTTGAGAACCGAGATGGACGATATATTTTCCACCAGAGGATTGTGAAACGTTGGAACTCTCTGCTTAGGACTTAGAAAGAGGGTAAGTAAATTTGAGGATGACACTAAAGTCAGTGGAGTTGTGGGTGGTGCCAAAGGAAATGTAGAAAAGTGTGAGGTGATTCACTTTGGAAGAAGCAACAGGAATAAAGAGCACTGGGCTAAAGGTAAGATTCTTTTTATTGTAGATGGGTAGAGAGATCTCGGTGTCCATGTACATAGATCCCTGAAAGTTGCCACCCAGGTTGATAGGGGTGTTAAGAAGGCATACGGTGTGTTAGCTTTTATTGGTAGAAGAATTGAGTTTTGGAGCCATCAGGTCATGTTGCAGCTGCACAAAACTCTGGTGTGGCCACACTTGAAGTATTGCGTACAGTTCTGATCACCACATTATAGGAAGGATGTGGAAACTTTGGAAAAGGTGCAGAGGTAATTTACTGGGATGTTGCCTGGTATGGAGGGAAGGCCTTATGAGGAAAGGCTGAGGGACTTGAGGCTGCTTTAATTGGAGAGAACAACGTTGAGAGGTGACTTAATTGAGACATTTAAGATAATTAGATGGTTAGATAGGGTGGAAGGGAAAGCCTTTTTCCAAGTATGATGACGGCGAGCATAAGGGGACATAGCTTTAAATTGAGGGGTGATAGATATAGGACAGATGTCGGAGGTAGGTTCTTTACTCAGAGAGTAGTAGGGGCATAGAACACCCTGGTTGCAACAGTAGTAGACTCGCCAACTTTAAGGTCATTTAAATGGTCATTAGATAGGCATATTGATGAGAATGGAATAGTGTAGGATAGATAGGCTTCAGATTGGTTCCACAAGTCAGTGCAACATTGTGGGCTGAAGGGCTTGTGCTGTGCTGTAATGTTCTATGTTCTATGGTTGTATGCTTTCGAAAGTGGTGGAGGCAGGGTCATTAAGTATTGTTAGGATAGGGGGAGATAGATTCTGGTTAATCAGGGGGTCAAGAGTTATCAGGAGTAGATAATGACTGTGGACTTAGGAACACAAACAGATTAGCCATGAATTTATTAGATGGTAGAACAGGCTTGAGAGGCCAAATGGCCTACTTCTGCCCATATTTTGTACATTTGTATGTTTATTTATTTGCATATTTGTACAGAATTGGAGGGCTAAATGGTCTATTCTTGCTCCCGTGCCCCTACAGAGCATTCTTTTCTATGTCGTGTACAACGGCAATATGAGACTGCTAAAAAAAAAGTTTTCTTCATAATTTGTGAATGCCATTCAAATCAACACAATTCATTTTACACTCGTTCATTTCCTCATAAAAATTATCAGCCATGTTTAAGCAAAGATTAATGCGGCAAGTACAAAGCATTTTTTTAAAAATTGCCTGCTGGTTTGGCCAAAACATTTTGATGTATTAGTTCCAAAGCTGGTGAATGAATCTTCTCATTTGATACCCTGCGTTTGAAAATGGCTGTGTTTCCTGATTAGTTTGATTTGTTTACACTAATCTGGCCTGTTGATCATACTCTGCTAATGTGTCCTAGATATCATGCTGTGCAATGTTCACGCACGTTAAGAATGATGACGTTGAAGTTGTAAGGAGAAGAATGTTTCTAATTAGCTGTACTTGCACACGAGGATGTGTAAATATTTATGTAGCCAGTCCCATCCATGTGGCTGGTAATCAGTTCTTGAACTGCGACTATCTCCTGTCACAGACGCAGAGCAAAAATAAATGAAAATCAATAGGAAATGATTAGTGCTGGAGCCCAGGTGCTGCAGTGAGTTAGAACACTAACCTTTCACCTTTGGATTCTGAGAGGGAATGAGGGACCGAAACAAAATGAATTTTGGAGTGTTCCCAGTGGATAAGAGGCAAAGGCACTACACTAAAAGTACTAATTTGCAACAAGCAAACTGACTTCATGCTAGGGCCTTACATCCGAGGCAGAGACAGGACTTATTTTCATCCTCTTAACCTTCTGTAGATTTTGAAGAGCAAGATGAATGGGAAGGTTTTAAACCCACTGATCCACCCAGTCCCCTGGGGCAATGATATTTAATATATTTTTTACCCACCTTTTTTAACGTAAGTACAATCCACTTCCACTCCAAACAGCCTATAATTCCTGGGTGTATTATACTGACTGCTCAATCGTACAGGATTGAACGCAACATCAAATGAGGCCGAGTTGGTTTAGTACACAGACTAAGGATATGTTAACTAACAATAAAAGTCAACAGATATGAAGGTAACTTGAAATTACGTAAGAATTTCACAACCACTGGAAAGTCCGATATACCTTACAATTTATGTAGTGCTTGTCGCGATGTATAAAGCAGGAAAATCAATTTCTGAACAGAAAACTCCCATAACCGGTGGTGTGGTAATGACCAGATAATCTGTTCTTTAGTGATGCGGGCCAAGGGCTAACTATAGGCCCAGGAGGGGCCACAAGGGGAGGTGATGTGGTACTATTGTCAAACTATTATTCCAGAGACTCAGATCACATTCCGGGGACACGGTCTGAATCCTGTCAAAGCAGATGGCGGAATTTGAATCCAATGAAAATCTGGAATTAAGACTCTAGTGATGACCGTGAATCCAAAAAACACATCTGGTTCACTAATGTCCTTTAGGGAAGGAAATCTGCCATCCCTAGCCGGTCTGGCCACATGAGTCCAGACTCTCAACTGCTCTCTGGACAATTTGGGAAGACAGTAAATGCTGGCCCAGCCAGCGATGGCCTCATCTGTGAAAGAATGAAAAACGGACATGAGGCGAAAGTTCCTGCCCTCCTCCGAATCACAGGATTCTTTCCAACCAACTGAGTCTGGAGGCTTGTGACCAACAGTGTGCCGCAAGGATCAGTGCTGGGTCCACTGCTGTTCGTCATTTGTATAAATGATTTGGATGTGAATATAAGAGGCATGGCTGGTCACTTTGAAGATGACACCAAAATTAGTGGTCTAGTAGACAGGGAAGAAGGCTACCTAAGTGTACAATGGGATCTTGATCAATTGGGCCAGTGGGCTGAGGAGTGGCAGATGGACTTTAGATAAATATGAGTTATTGCATTTTTGCAAGGCAAACCAGGGCAGGACTTGTACAGTTAATGGTAAGGCACTGGTGACCGTGGTCAAACAGAGACCCCCAGGGGTGCAGGTATGTATTTATTTGAAAGTGGCATCGCAACTAGGCAGGATGGGGAAGAAGGCACTTGGCACATAAGCCTTCATCGTTCAGAACATTGAGTACAGGAGTTGGGACATCATGTTGCAGCTGTACAAGACATTGGTTAGGCCACATTTGGAGTATTGCACACAATTCTGTTATAGAAATGATATTATTAAACTGGAAAGGGTGCAAAAATATCGACAACGATGTTTCTGAGACTGGAAGGTTTGAGTTATAAGGAGAGGCTGGGTCTTCCTTCCTTGGAGCATAGGAGGCAGAGAGGCGACCTATAAAGGTTTACAAAATCATGAGGGCCATAGATAAGGTGAATATCCAAGGTTTTTTCCCCTTAGTAGGGGAGTCCAAAACTGGAGACCTTAGGTTTAAGGTAAGCGGTGAAAGATTTAAAAGGGTCCTGAGGGGCAACTTTTTCTCGCAGAAGGTGGTGCCTGTATGGAACGAGCTGCCAGAGGAAATGGTAGAGGCTGGTGCAATTGCAACATTTAAAAGACTTTTGGACAGGTATATAGATAAGAAAGGTTTAGAAAGATATGGGCCAAAAGCAGGAAAATAGGACTGTTTAGGAAATCTGGTTGACATGGACCAGTTGGGCTGAAGGGCCTGTTTTCATGCTACATGCCTCTTATGACTCAATGTGGTGAGCGTCTCACTGTGACAGCTCACAACTGGTCTTGAAAGACTGCCAGAGACCAATTACTTGCTTAATCCCAGGCAGGAGAGGACACAGGGGTGTCAGTAATCAGGAGCTTGTCTATGTGGGTGGCAATAACCTTCATAGCTCAGAGGTTGCAGGATTGCAACTACACAATGGGGACCCAGCTGCCTTAAGTATGTCATCATCTGGCTGCCTCCATGGACGGGCTGTTGGTTGCCGTGGAGAGCTAGGTCCAGCGGTCTTAGGGTCTACTGGATACATGCACACTCCATCATCCCAGTCCTTGATGGACAGGTGGCAGTGAACAATGTGAGAAGTGTCACCCTTGCATAATTGTTGCTGGTTTCATAGTGCATATGTTCGTTTCAGTGCCTGTGTAGCTCTAGCTCTGAATGTAACTGTGTCAGCTTGATGCTTACTTTTATGTCCATTGTTGGGTGTACCATGGGTCGATGTCTGTGCTGAGGGCCTGTTTTGGCTGGTGGAAGCAAGAGGGACAAGACATAAACATGGCAAGTTCTGCCAGAACTTCATTAAAAGGTGCAACAAGTTGTTACAGACAGCGGGGTGGACTGGATTTTCATGTAATTCCACCATGTTTCTCACCATAATCCATGTTATTCAGGCCCCTACACGATTCTGAACAAGGACTTCTCTCATGCAGGCAGAACGGTTGCTCGCGCATTTTGACAGACAAAAAAAAATCAAGTCACAAAGTGTTGTGATATAGACAGCTTGTAGGTGGCAGTGTTTTCTTCTTAGAAAGTTTTACTTTCCACTCCATTTTTCAACGTGAACTTAACATTAATCCACTTTTCCCCTTATAGTCTCATTTCTCTATTTTGACTTGAAGTGGCGTTACTGTTTAATTACTGGTTCCCTATTGTAAATTTACACACCGCATTGCAGTAAGTGTTGATGACAGGAGTTGGGAAGTACAGACTGGGAGCAATTGTTCCACAGAAAGGGCACAACAGACATTTGGAGACTATTTAAGGAGCAGTTGTTGCGAGTGATGCACAAATTTGTTCCACTGAGACAGGTAACAAGGGTTAAGATTAAGGAAACTTGGATGACGAGAACAGAGGAGCTTCTCGTCAAAAGGAAGAAGGCAGCTTATGTAAGGTGGAGGAAGCAAGGATCTAGCACAGCTTTAGAGGATTACAGGCTTGCTAGAAAGGAGCTCAGAAATGGACTGAGGAGAGCCGGGTGGGGGGCACGAAAAAGGATTAGGGAGAACCCAAAGGCATTTTACTCATACGTAAAGAATAAGAGAATGATCAGGGAGAACGTAGGGCTGATCAGGGATAGCGGAGGGAACTTGTATGTGGAGTCTGAGCAGATGAGAGAAGCCCTAAATGAGATTTTTGCTTCGGTTTTCACTAAGGAAAGGGACCTTGTTGTGAATGAGAACTTTGAAGAGCTGGGATGCAATCTTGATCGGATCAAGATTGATGAAGTTGATGTGCTGGAAAGTTTGGTAAACATTAAGATTGATAAGTCCCCAGGGCCAGACCAGATTTATCCTAGGCCGCTCCGGGAAGCGAGAAAGGAGGTTGCTAAGTCACTGGTGAAGATCTTTGCCTCCTCATTCTCCACAAGAGCCGTACTGGAGGATTGGAAGGAGGCAAATGTTGTTCCTCTTTTCAAGAAAGGTAATAGGGAAATCCCTGGAAATTACAGGCCAGTCAGTCTTACGTCTGTGGTCAGCAAAGATTTGGAAAGAATTCTGAGGGATAGGATTTCTGACTATTTGGAAAAGCATAGTGTGATTAAAGGCAGACAGCATGGCTTTGTGAGGTAAAAACAATGACTGCAGATGCTGAAAACCAAATACTGGATTAGTGGTGCTGGAAGAGCACAGCAGTTCAGGCAGCATCCAATGAGCAGCGAAATCGACGTTTCGGGCAAAAGCCCTTCTGGCTTTGTGAGGGGCAGGTCATGCCTTACAAGTAACTGCAGTCACTGAAGGAGAGATGAGTACCTTTATGCAGGATCATCACTTGTTGTGTGTTATATAACTAGCTTAAAATGTGGTCTTTGGAGAAATGCTTGGTTTTCTCCCACTTTCTTGGCCTCCATCAGACCTTCTCAGAGATCCTGGAAATGGTTGGCTCCATTGCAGATACTTCTTCTCTGCTAGAAATCCCCACAAGTCGGTGGAGATACAGGTATCCCCCGCTTTTCAAATGTTTGCTTTTACAAAAGACCTACATTGGCGCCTGTTTTCACTAACCGAAAGAAATCCAAAGTGGATTTTTGCTTTTACAATAAAAGGCGAAATTTTTCCCATATAAATTAATACTTCTTCACTTTACGCCATTTCTGCTTATGAAAGGTTTCATTGGAATGTTCTACTTTCGGATAGCGGGAGATACCTGTATTGAATATTTTTTCAGGGAGTAGACATGTCATTGTGAAAGCCTTGTGGCATGAGGACAATATGAGCCACTCAATGGAACTGACTGACTGCATCTCATGCCTCAATGCTGAGGATGTTGGCCTGAGAGGGGACACTGATATTGGACAGTCTATTGTTGTCTTTTCTTTTTAAACAAGTTGCAGACCAGAATGTTATGAATGCATTTGCACAGATTCCCACAATGCCAAAGCAATCAAATCAATACGAACATAAGCCAGTTCCAAAGCTAAACAATCCCACTTTATTAGGAACAAAATTACAGTAATCTTTAATACTGAATAAACTATCCCTAATCCTAGGTAAAAACAATGACTGCAGATGCTGGAAACCAGATTCTGGATTAGTGGTGCTGGAAGAGCACAGCAGTTCAGGCAGCATCCAAGGAGCTTCAAAATCGACGTTTCAGGCAAAAGCCCTTCATCAGGAATAAAGGCAGAGAGCCTGAAGCGTGGAGAGATAAGCTAGAGGAGGGTGGGGGTGGGGAGAAAGTAGCATAGAGTACAATAGGTGAGTGGGGGAGGGGATGAAGGTGATAGGTCAGGGAGGAGAGGGTGGAGTGGATAGGTGGAAAAATCCTATATGGCCCTGTAAAGTTACAATACTTTGAGAGTTTCTTGTAAATTTATGCAGTCACTGTCTCTGGGACTGTCTCTGGGTCTATGAAGCTGCTTTGTATCTCTCTCCCTCTGGATGAAGTTAAAAATCACACAACACCAGGTTACAATCCAACCTGTTGGGCTACAACTTGGTGCTGTGTGATTTTTAACTTTGCCTACCCCAGTCCAACACCGGCTCCTCAATTTCATCTCTCAGAATGGTCAGCAGGTCTCTGCCTATTGCTGTGCTGGTCCCCTCGTAAGGCCTCAGACAATTCCAGAGATTCAGAGACTGAGTCCAACAGAGTGGTCTGCAGGTGAACACATGCTTTTATACCTTTTAGATGGTTTTCTGGAAATTGATATTGTTCTGGCCATTCAGGGAGGTACACTTAAGTGTTTGAAACAAGAGTCAATTTTTTATCTGGCTTGCTACTGTCAGTTTCTTGGTGTAGCAGGACTTGCTGCTTTTCTGTCTGGGCCCTCTGTCCAGAATAACTATTACCTTTTATATTATGCTAAAGTCATCAGCAACTGGCTGCTGTATTAGCACTGTGTCTGGTGTGTGGGTTTTTGTGATTTCAGAGTTTCACTTGGCCAATGTACCCAGCACCCCTTGCAGTTTGGCCAAGTTAGCAATCTGTCTGTGTGTTTAAGCAGCCAGGAAGCTACTGCATTATCCTGCCAGGAGGTTTGCAGGGTTTTGCAGAGATGTCCCTGGTGGTATTCCTCAAGGGATTTGAGATCCCTGCTGCGAATTGTCCATATCTACGATGCCCATGTCTGCTGGCTGGTAACACTGCCAATTTGTAAAACCATGAGCTTGGAGTCGGACTTGATGTTTTTGTCATCAAACACTGTTCCTCAGCTCGCCAAAGCTTATACTGGCACGTTGGAGGCAACATTGAATTTCATCCATGTCTGGCCTCGTTGAGAGGTGGCTCCCAAGCTGTGGGAATTGAACCACATTGTCCTGCGGCACACAACCAGGTTTGATAGTTGAGGAGCATTGATGTGCCACGGGAGCAAGATCTTTGAGGATCTTTATCGTCTGAAAGTTTAGCCTAATGTCTCTGAGAATGCATCAATAACAGTTTGGAGTTAGTACAAATGAAATAGTCATCTGCACACTGCAGCTTGACAACAGAAGTTGTGGCTGATCCTCACCCATGTGTTGCAGATGGCATCTTGCACTAAATAATGGTACTGCCCTGAGGACTCATAGTAACTGGAGAGACTCAGGCATCAGTCAGATTCACCCTGCTGCAGGTTTAGCATTTCTCAGTCACAGCTCCTTTGTTGTATGTAACGATTTTACAAGGTGAACCATGTGTATATGATGGGACTAACTGTTGTCAGCATATCTGACTGGGTCTGCCGAAAGTGCTCGCTTTTAACCCTATCTAAGTTGTCCTTCATAATCCTGAAGGCTCAGGCCCCACTTTACGAAGTACATACGAACCCCACTATTTTAAAAAGGGGTAGACAGAAAGCAGGGAATTATTGACCAGTTAGCCTGGTGCCAGTGGTAGGGAAAATGCAAAATGATGGGATTTGGGGTTCGGGCTGTGAAGAAGGTAGCCAAGAGTACAATAGGTGGATGGAGGTGGGGATGAAGGTGATAGGTCAGAGGTGAGGGTGGAGCGGATGGTGGGATGGAAGATTGGCAGGTAGGACAGGTCATGAGGATGGTGCTGAGTTGGCAGGTTTAAACTGGGGTAAGGTGGGGGGAGGGGGAATGAGGAAACTGGTGAAGTCCACATTTAGAATTAGAATCCCTACAGTGTGGAAACAGGCCCTTCAGCCCAACAAGTCCACACCAACCCTCCGAAGAGTATCCACTCAAACTCATTCACCATTACTATACATTTACCCTTGATGCCCGGGGGTTGAAGTGTTCCAAGGCGGAAGATGAGGCGTTCTTCCTCCAGGTGTCCGAGGGTGAGGGAGTAGCGGTGGAGGAGGTTCAGGACCTGCATGTCCTCATCAGAGTGGGAGGGGGAGTTGAAATGTTGGGCCACAGGGCGGTGTGGTTGATTGGTGCGGGTGTCCTGGAGATGTTCTCTAAAGCGCTCTGCAAAAAGGCATCCAGTCTCCCCAACATAAAGGAGACCGCATCAGGAGCAACGGATACAATAAATGACATTGGTGGATGTGCAGGTGAAACTTTGATGGATGTGGAAGGCTCCTTTGGGGCCTCGGACGGAGGTGAGGGGGGAGGGGTGGATGCAGGTTTTGCAATTCCTGCAATGGCAGGGGAAGGTGCCAGGAGGGGAGGGTGGGTTGTTGGGGAGTGTGGACCTGACCAGGTCGTCACGGAGGGAACGGTCTTTGTGGAAGTGAGACAAGAATTTGTGAAGGAAGAAGCAGATTCACTTGGTTGCTTGAAATTTGAAGCAAAAGCAGAAAAATCTGAGGAAAAGCTCAGTAGGTTTTGCAGTAATTACATAACAAAAGGTAAACAGGGTTATCAATCTGAGACCTCTCATTAGAACTGAATTTGAATGAGAAGGGCTGCAATGATAGATTTGCATAACAATATCTGGGAGGAGACTTAATTGGAACAAGAATATATAAAACGAGAAGAATTAGGAGCAGGAGTGGGCTGTTCAGTCCCTCAAGCCTGCTCCATATCTATAGGGTCATGGCTGATTTGACATGCCTGACATCCACTTTCCTGCCTTTCACCCATAACCTTTGATTCCCCGACTGATCAAGAATCTATCTATCTCAGTCTTAAGTATACACAAGGACTCTGCATCCCCCCCCAGCTCCAAGTGGCAAGGAGTTCCAAAGACTCACAATCCTCTGAGAGAGGAAATTCCTCCTCATCTCAGTCTTAAAGTGGCACCCTTTAGTCTGAGACGACGTCCTCTGGTCCTAGACTCGTCCTTCAGGGGAAATTGCCTCTCAACATTTACCTTATCAAGCCCCTTAAGGACCTGATATATTTCCATGAGATCACCTCTCATTCTTCTAAACTCCAGTGAAACTCCACTCAAACTCCAGAATCCCAGCCTGAATGGACAAGACTGCTTCCCAGATATCCGATAATCCCCTGTACTTTTTTACCTCTGTGCCACGATTAGGAGGTAATGCTGCTTTGGCAGAAATGTTGCCCTTTAAATAATCCATTAAATGGTGCTCCCACCCACTAATTGTAAATTGGGTTGGCACAAATTAGTTTCGAAGAATGAGAGGCAACCTTATGGAAGGATCCAAGGCTCTTGAGGGACTTGACAGGATAGATGAGAAAGAGTGTCCAGACAGCATAATCTCAGAATATTGGGTCATCCAATTGGGAGGCACAGTGGCACAGTGGTTAGCACTGCTGTCTCACAGCGCCAGAGACCTGGGTTCAGTTCCTGCCTCAGGCGACTCTCTGTGTGGAGTTTGCACATTGTCTGCGTGGGTTTCCTCTGGGTACTCCGGTTTCCTCCCACAGTCCAAAAATGTGCAGGTTAGGTGAATTGGCCATGCTAAATTGCCCGAAGTGTTAGGTGAAGGGGGAAATGGGTCTGGGTGGGCTGCTTTTCGGAGGGTTGGTGTGGACTGGTTGGGCTGAAGGGCCTGTTTCCACACTGTAAGTAATCTAAGCTAATTAAGACAGAAATCAGGTAGAATTTCTTCTTTGACAGAATGTGGAATCTATTGAATTCTTGGCTGGTGAGGTTGGGTCATTATATACATCCAAGGCTGAGATGAACAGATTTTTAATCAAGGAGAGAATCAAGGGATATAAGGAAAAGCAGGAAAGTGGAGTTGGGAATATCATGATCTCATTGAATAGCAAAGCAGACCTAATGGTCTGAATGGCGTCCTCCTGCTCTTATATGATAAGGTCTTATGCTTTTAATTCCGGGGAAGGGGATGAGGGTGGTAAGTGCTTGTTAATAATCCCTTGGTGCTAATTGAAAAACAGTAGGGATTTCTATCAACATCTGGGAAATTTTCCTCCCTCAATACATACCACCAACCGCCTTGTGGCTGTTTATTGGACATTTGTTTGATGACAATTTATTTAATCCCATGATGCTTCTCTCAGTAGGCTTTACCTTGTGGAGATATACAAGTGCTCTTGGAAGATGTGGAAATTCCCTGTACTAGATGCCCCTGCTAGATGTGTTCTTTAGGCTGGAATATTCAAAATCCTCTGTCTGCAGAGGTATTTTATAAACCTTTGAATTATACTTTATACATTAATGTATAGGTAGTTTTTTTTTCCCCAGGGTGCAAAGGTTAACTACAAGAGGGCGCAGATTCAAGGTGAGAGGGGGGGAGTTTAGGGCCCAAGTGCGGAGAAAATTATTCACACAGAGGATGGTGGGTGACAGAAACACACTGCCATTGGAGGTGGTGGAAGCAGGTACATTAGCAATGTTTAAGGCATATCCTGATAGATACATGAATGGGAGGCAGAGAGAGGGATAGTAACTGCACATGGCCAATAAATAGTGGATCTAAATAAGGATTAAGAATTGGCACATGTTTGATTGACCAAAGAGCCTGTTTCTGAGCTGTACTGAATCTTTTGTAATAACATCTGAAGGAATGTTTCCTCTAGGATTCCTTGTCTCGGAAATCTTTGCACTAGAAATTTCCAGCCCTCAGTAACCTCCATGGTGTTGTCAGATGGGAGACTGGACAGCACAAGCCTGGGTTTTGTAAGCACCTGTGTGCAGAGCCCAATATCAGCTTTGCAAGAAGTGAAAGAGACTGCAATCAAACATAATGGACAAGCTTGGTGACCTTGCACTCTCCAGGTCATGGTGCACAATTTGCAATTAGTTACCTTTAAATGGTTTTCTTATTTGCCAATTACCTTCCTTCTTTCTCCTCCCCCACCCCGAGAGGCATTCTAGCCAGCTGGATCACAGCCCCTCCTGTACCTCCAGCCTCCAGCTGCCTTACTGGCTGATCTTCATTAAGAACAAAAGCAAAACATAGCGGCCATTGGGGATATAACTTTTTTTTTAAGAAAAAGGAATGTCTGGAAAATGGTCAGCAGGTCGGAGGCAGAAAGAGTTAATGTTTTGGTCAGTGACCTTTCATTAGAGCTGAGAGATACTCAGCTATAGAATAAATACAGAGAGACTGGGACAGGCAAGGAGGGTAGAAAGAGAATTAAAGTCTGTGAGACTGATACTTAAGCACACAAATCTAGCAGGGTACCCTAGTTATACAACGAAGGAGGTGGAGGCTGTCACTCATCTGCTCTCACACTGTCAGTGGTGACTCCTAGCTTGTATGCCTGATGTATGGACTCCTGAAATGGCGGCTTGCCTTTGGCTGCAATAATGGGACTCCTGGTTGTGGTAGGCCTGGAACTTGCAGAATTCCTGGAGCTGTGTTTGGGACCCCGGTCAATGATGGTGAACACCATTTAAGCACTTTTAGCTCAAAGTGGTGCCAGATTGTGGCAACAGAACAGTTTTCATTGTATCTTCCCAGATATATGTGACAATAAATCATTCATTCATTCATTCACCAATAACTCACCCAGATTCCTTCTTATAAGCACACAGCCTCTACCATGACTTTTTAAACTTCATTCACAAGTTGAGGGTATCCACTGGCTTGGCCAGCATTTATTGCCCAAGGGGCAGTTAGAATCAACTACATCGCTGAATCACATGTAGGCCAGGCCAGGTAAGGATGGCAGTTTCTTTCCCTAAAGGATATTAGTGAAACAGATAGGATTTTCACAACAGTTGTCAATGGATTCATGGTCATCATGAGACTCTTCATTCATTCCAGATTTCTATTGAATTCAAATTCCACCTTCTACCATGGCAGGATTTGAGTCTGGGTCCCCAGAGCATTAGTTGGATTCAGTGCCCAGCAATAATACCACTGGGCCATCGCCTCCCTTACTTCACTGTAACTAGGTCAAAATCCTCAAACGCTCTGCCTGGCAGTGCTGTGGGTGTACCTACTTAACCACACAGATTGCAGCAGTTCGTCACTACCTTCTGTACCCCAAGGTCTACAGCAATTCAAAAAGGCAGCTCAGCACTGGCTTCTCTAAAGCAGTTATGGATGGCCAATAAATACTCACCTGCCAAACATCCCGTGAATGAGGTAAAGGTAGAGGTAAAAGATCCAGTGGGGTGATTTTGAAGGAAGTCGGAGGAGTTTTCCATCATGCCCCTCAATCAATGTTACTAAGACAAATCTGCACATTCTGACTTGGCTCTCTGTGGGACATTGCTGTGTGCTGCTGCAGCAGCAGCTAAATCACATGAGAATTCACATTACACGAATGGTGCTATAATAATGCAAGCTTTTGTTTATTTTCAAGGGTACGGGGAAGGAATAATTGGATGACAAAGTTCAACATGGTACAGGCACAAAGAGGCCAGAATAGGGACAAGACACAAGAGCTGGGTTTGAAGTGCATCCTAGAGTCACGGAGGTCTATCGCACTGGGAAAGGCCCTTCAGCCTATCAAGCCTGTGCTGGTCAAGAACAACTACTCTAATCCCATGTTCCAGCACTTGGTCCAGCACTCTGCAATGCAGAGGGACCTAGGTGGCCCAGTGCATAAATTGCAAAATATTAGCGTGCAGATAAGCAAATTATTAGAAAACAAAGAGAATGCCGTCACTCATTGAGAGGAGAATTAAGTACATAAGTAAGGAGGTTATGCTTCAGTTACACCAGGTATCAGTTGGACACATAAGGCTTGTATCTGCAGAATTCAGCACCTTATAAACCCATGACCACTATCATTTGGTCTTGGCATTGCAGGAGCTCATCTGAATGTTACTTAAACGTTATGAGGATTTCTGCCTATACTACCCTTCCAGGCAGTAAGTTCCAGAATCCCACCACCTTCCGGCTAAAACAAAATATTCCTCACATCATCTCCTGCCCCTATCTTAAATCTATGCTCCTCAGTCATTGATCTCTCCACCGAGGGGAAAGTGTCTTCCTGCCTTCCCTATCTATGCCCTCATAATTGTATAAATGGTTGTAAGTGTAGGAGTAGGGGGGATGTTTTGGAAAATCACACAAGAATTTTTTGGCTGTGGCCATGGAATGAGGAAACAGGAATGAGAGGTAACCAGCAATTTAAGCACTCGCCCATTCCCATACATTCTGAGTGGCTCAAATGTACACACTAATCAATATTGGCTTCCAATAGCTCAACTTAAGGTTCCTATTCCTGTGGTTAACTTCTTGCCCTCATGTCTCTGTAATCTAATATGTTCCAGAAACCACCCATTCCTTTGAGTCTTACCATCCTTTCTTTGCCAATTGTAGTTGAAGTGCTCTTCAGTCACTTGGGGACCCTGACTCTGCACTGTGTGTCTAAATCCAGCCCTCAGTTCCTGAGGGAACTTCCATAAAATCCATTGCTGTGGCAAATCTTCCAAAAGAATCTGGAAATATTTCATGGCAGTGTTGAGATGGTACAGAATAGGCCTTTTATTCTTGTCCTCAACATGGATTTTGCCTGACCCACTGTGGGAGCTTGTCCATTGGGTAAATTTGACCGCTGGAGCATGCTCAGATGGCTCCGTGACATCAATGAGCTGCCACAAGAATTGTGTTGCCACAAGAACAGTATCTGACCATGTCCACGACATCAACTTCTGTGTGTGTGATGGCATCCACGTAGCCATGTCGATGTGGCCCCACGGCAGTAGTGTATAAGTCTGCAGTTCCTCTCTCCAGCACAGGTACAGAGACAGGCCATTAGTTCGACAGTTACAGAATGTCAAAATGTGTTTCTCACAAGACTGCAGCATTAGATATGCAGTAAACAAAGGACAGACAGCTGATTGAATTGTACTGAATTCTTCCCAAGCATGTACCTCACACTGTGCAAGCAACGACTGCCTGCCTTAAGTATTGAGGCAAAGATGATTTTGAGTGTTGTGTGTATAGTCTCATCAAACTGTACACAAGTGTTTTAAAACATTGTCATTCTTGAATTCAAATTCACTTGTAAACGATAACAGGTTTTCTGCCTTCTGGATTGTTTCTTTGATTTATATACTATTTTCCTTGAGGGGGCATCAGTCTCTGCTGCCATTTTGTTGCTCGGTACTGGGGTGTCACCGTAACACTGTATACTTCTGCACAGATAAATACAATTATGGGGAAATATGAAATTGTCCATCCTGGCAGGATGAACCGAAAAAAAGTACACTATCTAAGTATGATGTGGAGGAGCCAGCATTGGACTGGAGTGGACAAAGTTAAAAATCATACAACACCAGGTTATTGTCCAACAGGTTTATTTGGAAGCACTAGCTTTCAGAGTGCTGCTCCTTCATCAGGTGGTTGTGGAGAATAACAATACCTAATTAGTGAGAGATTGCAGAATTCTGTGGTGCAGAGGGACATAGGTGGCCCAGTGCATAAATTGCAAAATATTAGTGTGCAGACAAGCAAATGATTAGAAAATAAAGAGAATACCATCATTCATTGTGTGGAGAATTAAGTACATAAATAAGGTGGCTATGCTTCAGTTATGCCAGGTATCGGTTGGACACATAAGGCTTATATCTGCAGAATTCAGCACCTTATAAACCCATGACCACTATCATTTGGAAGGATGAAAGCAGCAGATGAATTGAAACACCCACAAACTGAAACTTCCCTTCCAAGTCACTCACCATCCTGACTTGGAACTGGATTGGTGTTCCTTCAATGGTGTTGGGTCAAAATCCTGGAACTCAGTCTCTAATGGCAATGTACCTGCACCAACTGGACTTCAAGAAGGAAGCACCTCCACATGGGCAATTAGGGATGGGGCAATAAATTCAGTGAATGAATTTTTAAAAAGTTAGAGACAACTTGATTTAAACATGCAAGATCCTGAGGGTTCTTGACAGGATAGATTTGGAAAGAATGTTCATACTTGTGGGAGATCTAGAATGAGGGATCACTGTACAGAGATAACGAGTCAGCCATTTGTGACAGAGATGAGGGGAGGTTTTGTTCTCACAGGGGGTTATGAGTCTCTAGAACTCTCTTCCCAAAGAGTAGAGAAAGCACAGTTCTTAAACATTTTTAAGGCAGGGTAGATAGAGTCTTGATAACCGTGGGGTTGAAAGGATATGAGTTTAGACAGGAATGTGGGGTAATCAAATTAGCCATGGTCTTCCTGAATTGTTGAGCAGGATTGATGGAGTGGTGGTCTATTGCTTCTCCTAAATTGTGTGTTGGTATGTTGCGTGCCATATGCAGGGGCAGAATTCAAATTAGGGTAGGAAGCTGAAAGATAAGTGGGATAGACTTGCACAGAGTATTAGCTACTGGGGCTGAATGGCCGATTGCAGAGCAGTACTCCTTTAGCAAAACACTTTCACCCGAACAGTGTCAATGAATGAATGGGAAGTTGTTGAAAAGATCCAAAGTTTTGGCATACAAAGAAGGAAAGATTTTATCTAAACATTGCTTTGCTCGCCAAATATGATACTTTAAATTGAAGCTGTCTTAGCAGGCAGCTGGGTGTTGCAAATCTTCAACACACTATTTGTTTGACGACAACCGTGTGTAGTTCGCTTCATTTATGAAATGACTCTTTTTATTGCTGCCCCCACACACTACCACCCCTCTACCATCCCCCAACTGTAAGTATAGTATTCACTGCTCATTAAAGAAAACAAAGACTAAATTGTTAACAAAAAAATTATGTCTGAAACCTATCGGAAGAACCAGGAGGAGAGTAACAAACCTCCAGCTGTGCAAAAAGTGCTGCTTTGGTAATAAACAGTTCAAGTCCTCAAGAGCAATTTTCGTACAGATGGTGCCTGTAATATTGCAATTCAGGATTTTGTGGATGAGTATTTAAAATAAATAAATAAATCACACTCCGCACAATCACACAACTTTTCTCAGAGAGGAACACCTAGCTCATTACTTACCTTCATTGTCATCAAAATAAATTTCCTCCCTGAAAGACAAATTATCTGGTTTCTTGTGAAATAAAAATCAAAGAACAAGACAGCATCTGTTTCCTCTATATTTTGTCTCCTCAGTCTCTTACATATAAATGAATCACAGTGTTCAAACTTGAATTAAGATCTGGAGCTAGATAAACAGTTAAACAGAGTTCCCATGGTAACTCCTGACACATAGCTGTGATTGCATTATAATCCCATAGTAATCAAGTCAAAATGAAAGAAAGATGATAAGGCTGCTATTTCCAATTTTCCATTCTGTTTTTTTTCCCCTTTTTTTTCAACGTTCCAATCAGGTCATGACTATCATCCTGGTCATTAGAGTGTGGTCCGAAAACTAGCTGTTAAAAAAAAGCAGACAAATTAACTTCCAGAAATCAATGTGCTGGGAATCTTTTTCCTTTCTCTCTCTCTCTCACTAAGTGATGTATGTGTGAAAAGGATTTAAAAGATTACATTTCATAACTCAGATTAATTTAATTTAGCTTTTAAATTAACCATGACATGCAAGAAAGAAAGAATTAAATAGACTACCAGAGTCAACTGGGGAAATATAGTGTGTTTTATGATTGTTGATGTGAATTAATATGTCGTCTTCAGTTATATAACAAATTGAAGCCTCTGTTTTCATTGTCACTGCATATTTCCACAACACTGAGAAAGCCAAGTATTAAGCAATCAAACAAGTCAAACATGCACAAATATTACTTAATGATGGATATAAACTGCACCACTTCCTCAGTAAATTAGAATTGTTGAGGATATATTTTGCAAAAAGATTGTGGAAACTTTCTCTTGTGCAATCGAGTGTTCAATGCTACACCATGCTCACACAATCTTTCTTTTTAAAGGGAGGATAATGAGCCAGAGGAAAAAACAGGAGTCCTACACCTGCATTGTCAGGATGCCTCTTTGCTGTTAACTCAAGCCTCTGCAGCTCTTTGTAATGCCTGTGCATCTTGCTAGCTGTGCAGGAAACCAGAAGGAATGCGTTAGGGATGTTCATGATGCATCCCTGAAACTAACAACCACTCTACGCACTCAAGGGAGTCTGTGATTGACCAGAGTGACGAAGGTTCATTAGGAATACACCAACACATCAAGAAGCTTCATGAGAACTTGTGGAGGCAAAGTTGGCAAGTCAGAAAGCATGACCATACATTGCAAAATGCATCTGCCCCACCATTCATGCACCACCTTCCTTGTCTGGGAGTCTGGGATTCTCACAATTACAGACAAAATCATAATGAATTTACAGCATAGAAACACGCTACTGGCACAACTGCTCTATGCTAGTCTTTATACCCCACATGATACTCCCTTTTACTTGCAGCAGGTGTATAGGTTTTATTGGCACCAATAACTTTTAAGTGTGGGAATCAAACAGTTTGTCTAAGAAAGCAAATTCTCCATAAGACCATAAGATAGAGGGGCAGAATCAAACCATTTGATCCATGAATTCTGCTTTTTTTATTCATTCACAAGGCGTGGGCATCACTGGCCAGACCAGTATTTGTTCCCCATCCCTAATTGCCCAGAAGGCAGTTCAGAGTCAACCACATTGCTGAAGGTCTGGAGTCACATGTCGGCCTGACCAGGTAAAAATGGAAGTTTCCTCCCAAAAAGACATTAGTGAACCATGGCTGATCATAGAATCTTAGAATCCCTACAGTATGAAAGAAGATCACTGATATGTCTCTCAACCCTTCTCCCCATAACACTTGATCCCCTTACTAATCAAGAACTTAACCATCTCTGTCTTACTTACACTTTGCCTCCACAGCCTTCTGTGGCAATGAGTTCCAGAGAACTCCAGCTGCAAGTTGTAATGCAGAAAAGTTGCAAGGCTGTTTTCAGGAGAATGAGGAGACACTTTGTTCTGACCCGATGCAAGAAAGCGATAAACACTTAAGTAGGTCATTGGAAGGAAGTAATTGTACCCATAGGCCCAGCTGTCTGTACACTGAAGTAATCTTTTACAATCCGAATGTAATGTACACTTAATGTGCAAGTAGCATGCAATGAATGGAAGGAATGTGATCACTAGCATGCTCAGACATGACTCTGGCTCTTCCTCATTACACCTTTGTTTGATAATGGAGCTTTGACTAAAGTTTACCTGATCAGTATCGTCACATCCTGGCATATTGGTCACACTAGTACAAATGGTGTGTATTTTATGTCAGCTGGAAAACATTAGTCAAACACACCCCATTATTTTCTGCTTATAAAAATCTACTTTAGGGTGTGACTTGTACATCAAATTATGTAGTAACATCTGAGCTCATGATTGCCTTCATGCTTTCCAGACTGCAAATCGTTAATAATTTCAGTTCAAAGGCTGTGCTTTAAGTTGCACTGATAGATAAGTGCTGGACCAGATTTTCCGATGCTATAAACAGTGACTGCTGAGCTGTTCACACTGTTGAGTTGCAGGATTCATCGGACATATGATTCCTGTACAATCACCGAAATTAGCACGCACCTTTGAATTTCCAATGGGTTATTTGTAATGCCTGTGCCTCTTGCTAGCTGTGCAGGACGTCAGTTGAAATGCTTTAGGGACATTTGCGATGTATCCCTGAAATGGCCAACTACACCATTCACTCTCGGGAGTCCCTGGATTGTGACTGACCAGTGTGAAGAAGTTTCACTCAGGAAGACACCGGCACTTCCTGGTGTTTTGATGAGAGGCTTCATGGGAAACTTGTCAATTGCAAAAGCAAAATACTGCAGATGCCATAAATCTGAAACAAAAACCGAGAATGCTAGAGAAACTCAGCAGGTCTGGCAACGTCTATGGAGAGAGACACAGAGTAAACCTTCCGAGTCTGGTATGACTCTCCTTCAGAACTCAAGTTCTCAGAAATCAGAACCCAGCTCTGAGGCTGTCATACCAGACGTGAAAAGTTATCTCAGTCTGTCTCTCCAAGATGCTGCCAGCCCTGAGACAGCATTCTCTGTGCTTATTTGTGGCTGATTTGTAATGCCCTGGACTTCCTGTGAATGTCACTTATATTAACTTCATTGTGTAACTCAGTGACTGACAACATAGCTCAACACAGCACCTGAACTGACTTCCCCACTCAAAATCAAATCCATTTGCCTTTCCATCTTGACTCAGGCTCATTCACCCACACTCCTGTTCATTCACATACCCAATCACTCATCCACTCACTCACTCATACAGCTACTCATTTAGTCACTCACTCATTCACCCACTCACTCCTCTATCCAACTCCTCATTCCTCTATCCACCCACATTCTCATTCACTCACTCACCCCCATCACCCATTCACCTGGCCACTTACTGCCTATCCACTCACTCACTCACTCACTAATCCGCTCATTCCCCACTAACTCATCGAGCCACTCACTCACACAATCTCACATCTACCACTCTTACATCAACACTCTCATTCACCTGTTCACTCAACTGAAAGTAAATGAGTTTTATAATTTTTCTAGGTTTCTTTTGTCCTTGGAAATGATAATCTAAACAAGCGTTAATGCATAGATCTGCTTTTCCTGCTGGGAAAAGATTTCACTGTCTGAATGTACCTGTGTATCAAATACCTGTTTCAGTGATTGCCTATCTCTATTGACACATCTGGTCTAACTTCTTCACCTGAAGTGTCCTTCAGTGAATTATTTTACCCTGAAGTATTATTTTGTCAGCCACACTAGGACATCGTTATTTATGAACTATTTCTATTCATGCCCCGATTATTTTTAAATATCTGTTTTTGCAATACAGGTGTTGTTGGCTAGGCCAGGTTTTATTACCCATCCCTAATAGAAGATGGTGGTGAGATACCTTGTTAAACTTCTGCCTTCTTTACAAAGAAGCACATAATACTTTTTAGATTAGATTCCCTACAGTGTGGAAACAGCCCCTTCGGCCCAACCAGTCCATACCGACCCTCCAAAGAGTCATTCACCCAGACCCATTTCCCTCTAACTAATGCACCTAACACTGTGGGCAATTTAGCATGGCCAATTCACCTGACCTGCACACCTTTGGACTGTGGGAGGTAACCGGAGCACCCGGAGGAAACGCATGCCGACACGGGAGAACGTGCAAACTCCACACACACAGTTGCCCGAGGCTGGGATTGAACCTGGGACCCTGGTGCTGTGAGGCAGCAGTGCTAATCACTGAGCCACCATGCCACTCCATAATACTTTTGCTGTAACAGTTTGATGTAACTGAATGGTTCACTGGGCCATTTCCGTAGCAGTTAAAGAACAACATTGTTGCTGTCAGTCTAAACTCAGCTTGTGGTCAGAGCAGGTGAGGATGACTCAGTGGCTCAGTGGTTCACCCTGCTGCCTCACGGCGCCAGGAACCTGAGCTTGATTTCAGCCCCAACCGGCTGTCTCTGTGGAGTTTGCACATTCTCCCTGTATCTGCGAGGGTTTCTTCCAAACCAAAGATGCGCAGGTTAGATGTGGATTGACCATGCTAAATTGCCCATAATGTGCAAGGATGTGCAGGCTAGGTGGATTAGCCATGGGAAATGCAGGGTTACAGGGGTAGAGTAGGAGAGGAGGGCCCAGGTGTGATACTCCTTGGGCTGAATGGCCTCCTTCCACTCTGGAGGCATTCTGTGATTCCTCCTTGAAGAATATCAGTAAACCAACTTTTTTTTTACATCTAATGCTTGCTATTAATGAGACAAACATTTTATTCCAGGTTGAATTGAAAATCCCACAGCTACCTTTGTCTGATTGAATACACATCTCCAGAGATTTGGCCAAGGCTATGGTTTACTGGCAGCATTATCACTACCAAAGTACAACACTTTGCAATCAGCAATCCCCATTGCTATTATTATGATATCACTGTGTGCAAAATGACTGTTGCATTTCTTTAAACATAAGAAAAACAACAGTGTGTGATCTCCTCTGAGATATTTTAAAAATATTTAACAAGATATGACATATTAAAAGAAACCTTGCTTTGTTGCTGCTCTCAATCCAGCTAAAGGGGGCATCGGTGGGGGTATCTTTGTCTGCTAATCACTCTTATCTCATTACAGCAAAAATGCTTAACATAAAATAAATGCTCTTTTATTTGTGACTCTCTGAAACCAATAGAATTTTTTAAAAAATAAAACTTAAAATAACCTTGAAAATAACTGCATATTTTGGCTGCACAGGACATTGGTTGCCATTCTGGGATACTGCGTTCAATTCTGGTCTCCCTGCTATAGCAAAGACGTCGTGAAACTTGAAAGGGTTCAGAAAATATTTGCAAGGATGATGCAAAGTTTGGAGGGTTTGAGCAAAAGGGAAAGGCTCACCATTGCCCTAATTTCAATCCATTAATCACAGAGCAATATCTACCAGATGTTGGGTCAAAGAATGGACAATAAGCCAAGTCACCGAATAAAGGTAAAATGCTGCAGATGCTGAAAGTCTAAAACAAACACAGAGAATGCTGGAGAAACTCAACAGGTCTGCATGTGAAGGGGTTGAATGATGCTGTCAAAGGAGCCTTGGTGAATTGCCGTAGTACAAATTACTGCAAGAGTTGTTGCATTCCAAATTATTGGTGAACATATCATCAAACTATTTTGACAGCTCCACCGAAATGATCTGAATATGAATTGATATGAACTGAATGATAGATACATATAAACTCTCCTCTGAGTGATAATAAAGTTGATCTTTGCTTTTTCTCATAAAATGCAGCTGCCAATTATTTGAAACATATAGGATTCTGAAAGCACTTGACAGGGTAGATTCTGAGAGACTGACTGAAGAGTCTAAGACTGAAGAGGGTAGTCCCAGGATGGGTTGTCGGATATTTAGGACTGATTTTTTTTCATTCAGAGAATTGCGTATCTTTGGAATTTTGCTCCAGAGAGCTGTAGAGGTTCAATCATTGTTCAAGATTAAGATCAAAAGATTTTTGGACTTTAAGAGAATCAGGAGATATGGACATTGGGTGGAAAAGTGGAGCTGAATATGAAAATCAGCAATGAGTTTGTTAAATGGCAGAATGGACCTCTAGTCACACAGCTCATTCCTGCTCCTGTTTCATATGCCCTTATGAAAAGTTGAATACGACAACATGTCCAGTGCACACAGAACAATTTAACCAAGCACATGGGCTAAGTGACCAAGGAGACATCATTCCAACTGATACAAGTCCTTCCTTCAGTCTGATCAAATCAGATGTTACTGAAAGAGAGACATGTTGCCATAGATTGCTGTCTTGCATCAACAGCATGAATGTGAGAAGGCCAAGTTTCAAATGATCATTGCAATTAAGACTATGGAAGAATAATGTGCTGATTGGCTGGCCAATTAGTTTCTGTAGAGTAACCTAAAGAAAGCTATAGGGTTCCCACGCTCTCTGGTAAGTTGAGCATATTAAAATGTATTCCATTTGTTTGCAGTGAACAGGCGAGATGAACATCACTTCTTGTATGCATTAATGAGCCATTTTACAAGTTCCAGCACACTTGGAATTGTTTTGGCAAGACTGGGAGAAAGTGAGGACTGCTGATGCTGGAGACCAGAGTTGAAAAATGTGATGCTGGAAAAAACACAGCAGGCCAGGCAGCATCCGAAGAGCAGGGGAATCAATGTTTCAGGCATAAGCCCTTCTTCAGCCTCATTCCTGAAGAAGGGCTTACACCTGAAACGTCGCTTCTCCTGCTCCTCGGATGCTGCCTGGCCTGCTATGTTTTTCCAGCATCACATTTTTGACAAGATTGTACAATTATGTAATCAAGAATGCTTAATAGGCTTAATAAAACAATTAGTTTTGTTTTAACCTATTATCTATGTGCTCTAATGGGTATAAAACGTCATGGCAGTCCAAAAAATCAAGAAACTTTTGCTGCAGTTGATAATAAGCCAAACATTAAGGAAGAAGATTGAAAGAGCTTGCATTTATATATTATCATTTGTTATATGTAACTGGTACACACTTCCCATCAAAACTACAATTGGTGTTAATTTCTCAGATTGAGAAGTATTAAAGGTCAAATTTATATTACACCACCAATTCTTATCATGTGACAAATAAGATTGGAAAAATCTGACATAATACTCTAAGTAGTCACAATGCAGAAAGATTGACATCCCAATCGAATTGGCTCACCTGAGAGATAAAGACAAAGACAAAACTATACAAACAGAAGGTCTGGAGTGGATACTGGATAACATGGTGTGGGTATGGCAGCATATAGGTTTATAAATCTTACATGAAAGGATAAAAAGTAGATGATATTTTCCATTCTGATCACTCTGAATGTGACTTGAAGTCTATTTCTAACTAAGTGTCACCTACTGAAAAACAAAGAGATAGTTTTCACATTTTCAGGATGTTCCCTTCATCAGGGTCCCAAGCATTTGTGCTCTTTCTTCATCGGGTAATTTGCTATTCTAATTAATTGATATCAGTTGCTGTATGTAGCATTCTGCATTTGCCTAGGTCACAATAGTGATTACTCCTCAAACTTAAGAAACTGTCTATGAAGAACATTGAGGCAGGATTGTTATTTCCAGACTTGACTGTCGATTCTCCTTCTCCTTGGATGCTATCTGACCTGCTGCGCTTTTCCAGCAACACATTTTTAAGCTCTGATCTCCAGCATCTGCAGTCCTCACTTTCTCCTATTCCAATAGCCTTCTGAACAGTGTCCCACGTTCTACCTTATATAAACCAGAGTACAATCTAAACTTGGCTGCTCATATCCTAACTTATGGAAGTTCCCATCACCCATGTGCTCAGCTGACAGACATTGACTGTCAGTCCAACAACCTCTCAAACTTAAACTTCCCACCTTTATTTTCACATCCCCCTCATATCTCTGTAATCTCCTACAGCTCTTAAATCTTTGAAGGTCTGTGCATCCATTCAAATCCATCACACTGTGTCACAGGAACATTGGCAAACAACATTTAAAGGAGGAGAGACATAGAGAGTGGCTGGGAGGAAACCCTACAGTTTGGGGTTTGGGCAGCTGAAGACATTGGTGTAACAAAGAATATCAGGATTAAGCAAGTGGTCAGAATTGGAGGAACACAGAGATCTTGTAGACTCATAGATCCACACATTCATAGAGTGCATTAAGGCCTTTCAGTCCATTGACTCTTACTGACATCACTACCAGTAAATGTGCACTAATCCCAATTTCCTGCATTTCATCCATACCCTTGATTGTTATGATATTTGAAGTCTGGATTAGTGGTGCTGGAAGAGCACAGCAGTTCAGGCAGCATCCAAGTAGCTTCGAAATCGACGTTTCGGGCAAAGGCCCTTCATCAGGAATAAAGGCAGTGAGCCTGAAGCGTGGAGATATAAGCTAGAGGAGGGTGGGGGTGGGGAGATAGTAGCATCAGTGGGAGAGGGACTACCTGAAATTCTTGTAGAGAGAGGAGGAAAACTTCTTCAAGGCAGGCATCCTTGCAAGAGGATTCGCAGTAGGGTTAAAATCAACGAGGTAAAAACAATGACTGCAGATGCTTGAAGTACTCATCCAAATGTTTTTTTTTCCCAAATCCCCTCTGAATCTCTTGCCCTTTACCCTAAAGCTATGCCCTCTCATGATTGACCCCTCAACTAAGGGGAACAGCTGCTCCCTCTTCACCCTGTCCATACTCTTCATAATCTTTTATACCTCAATCATGTCTCCCCTCAGTCTTCTCTACTCTAAAGAAAATGATCCAAGCCGACCTCATGACTCCTTAAAGCTTAATTTCCCCATCACAGGCAACTTGTTGGTGAACCTCCTCCATATTCCCTCTGGTGTTATCACATTCTTCCTGTAGTGAGGCAACCAAAACTGTACTCCAATTGTGTCTTAACTAATGCTCTGTACAACTCCAACATTACATCCTTGCTATTATTCTCTATGCCACAGCTGATGAAAGCAAATGTCCCATATGACGGGGTAGAGATTACTGAAAGATTGGTGCAAAGTCAATCAAATAGGATAGTGGCAAGCTTCTTGAGTGCTTTTTGAGACGCACTCATTTGAACACACCATTGCCATGAGCATCTGTATGAGATGATTGGGTGTGAATGAGCTCCTATCTTTTAAAGCCCCCTTGGTCAATTACAACACATATTTTAAATTATTTTTATCAACCAACTTTATCACATTTCAGTTAAAATAGAGTACTAGAAAGAATGAAGAAGTCAGTTATAAGGTTCCCTTGAGTGAAAGGAAGGAGAATTTTTTGATATGATCATTTGGGAATTCAAAGTTTGAAAAGAGAATCAGACAGAGTTTGCTTTCAGTTAAAGAGTCATAGAGATGTACAGCATGGAAGTAGACACTTCGGTTCAAACCGTCCATGCCAACCAGATATCCCAACCCAATCTAGTCCCACCTGCCAGCACCCGCCCCATATCCCTCCAAACCTTTCCTATTCATATATCCATCCAAATGCTTCTTAAATGTTGCAATTGTACCAGCCTCCAACACTTCCTCTGGCAGCTCATTCCATATATGTACCACCTTTTGCATGAAAAAGTTGCCCCTTAGGTCCCATTTATATCTTTCCCCTCTCACCCTAAACCTATGCCCACTAGTTCTAGATTCCCCGACCCCCGGGGAAAAGACTTTGTCTTTATCCTATCCATGTCCCTCATGATTTTATAAACCTCTATAAGGTGACCCCTCAGCCTCTGACACTCCCGGGAAAACAGCCCTACTACTCAACCTCTCCCTATAACTTAAATCCTCCAACTCTGGCAACATCCTTGTAAATCTTTTCTGAACCCTTTCAAGTTTCACAACATCTTTCCGATAGGAAGAAGACTAGAATTGCACGCATTATTCCAACAGTGGCCTGACCAATGTCCTGTACAGCCGCAACATGACCTCCCAACTCCTGTACTCAATACGCTGACCAATAAAGGAAAGCATACCAAACGCCTTCTTCACTCTCCTATTTACCTCTGAAATACAATTGCTATTTTCAGGATGTCAGAAAACCATTTGGAATTGTGACCTAAATATATCATTTCCAAGAAAATCCTGCCATATCCAGCTGTGAGTGGTGGTGGAAAAGTTAAACTACTAACAGGAAGTAAGATTACACAAATCTCCACCCTTATTTTTGGGAGCTCAGCACTTCAGTATGAAAGACAAGGTTGATATGTTTACTTTTATCTTTGGTGTTAAATTCTAGTTGGTGATACGACTGGACAGGTCAGATCCCAGAATGAATTCTAGCTTGGTAGATCATATCCTTTTTTTCTCATTTAATGCAGTCGTCTTTTCATCAACTCCAAGAACGCCAGGCTGCAGATTGATTTTAACATCAAAACAGAAGCCTATTACACAAAAGAAATAAAAATAAAATAAACCAAACCAAGCTATTGAAATATGCCACAGTTTGAAATATTTCAAAACACACAACAAAACAAAATCATATCTATACCCCAACACCATTACTTTACAGCTATTCAAAAACTAGACAAAAATCCTTCCCTAGCAAATCTTAGACTTGATTTAACTCTGGATGTGAGTTTGCTCGCTAAGCTGGAAGGTTCGTTTTCAGACATTTCATCACCATACCAGATAACATCATCAGTGAGGATCCAGATGAAGAACTGGTGACATGGCCTGCTTTCTATTTATGTGTTTAGGTTTGCTTGGGTTGGTGACGTCATTTCTTTTGGTGATGTCATTTCATGTGGTGATGTTATTTCCTGTTCTTTTTCTCAGAGGGTGGTAAATGGGATCCAAGTCAATGCGTTTGTTGATAGAGTTCCAGTTGGAATGCCATGCTTCCAGGAATTCTTGTATATGCCTCTGTTTGGCTTGTCCTATGATGGGTGTGTTGATTTAACTCTTTCTTCTCAGTTTCAGTCCTGTGAGGTAAGAAGTTGCTTTCTTGAATCCTCAAACGACTGATAGTGGACTCTCTCAGTCTTTAATTAATTGATTCAATATTTAACTAAATGCTCCTTGTCTGGAAGCTTCTCAAACTACAGACTTTCACTGAATTAGCTTACGTTTTTTTTCATGCACTGAATAATCTTTTTCTAGGCAACAATATGCTCATCTCCCAGACTATACAGAACCTCATCACCTCAGGAGATCTCCCACCCACAGCTTCCAAACTCATAGTCCGGGAACCCCGCACTGCCCGGTTCTACCTCCTTCCCAAGATCCACAAACCTGACCACCCTGGCCTACCCATTGTATCAGCATGCTCCTGCCCCACTAAACTCATCTCTACCTACCTCGACACTGTCCTATCCCCCCCAGTCCAGGAACTCCCCACATACATTCGAGACTCCACTTCCTCCAAGACTTCCATTTCCCCGGCCCCCAATGCCTCATCTTCACCATGGATATCCAATCCCTCTACACCTCCATCCGCCATGACCAGGCCTCCAAGCCTTCCGTTTTTTCCTCTCCCGACATCCCCAACAGTACCCTTCCACCGACACTCTCATTCGTTTGGCCAAACTGGTCCTCACCCTTAACAATTTCTCCTTCAAATCCTCCCACTTCCTCCAGACCAAAGGGGTAGCCATGGGCACACGTATGGGCCCCAGCTATGCCTGTCTCTTTGTTGGCTACGTAGAGCAGTTGATCTTCCGTAATTACACCGGCACCACTCCCCACCTCTTCCTCCGCTACATTGATGACTGCATTGGCGCCACCTCGTGCTCCCGCGAGGAGGTTGAGCAATTCATCAACTTCACCAACACATTCCACCCTGACCTTAAATTTACCTGGACCATCTCTGACACCTCGCTCCCCTTCCTGGACCTCTCCATCTCCATTAATGACGACCGACTTGACACTGACACTTTTTACAAACCCACCGACTCCCACAGCTACCTGGATTACACCTCTTCCCACCCGACCTCTTGCAAAAATGCCATCCCGTATTCCCAATTCTTCCGCCTCCGCTGTATCTGCTCCCAGGAGGACCAGTTCCACCACAGAACACACCAGATGGCCTCCTTCTTTAGAGACCGCAATTTCCCTTCCCACATAGTTAAAGATGCCCTCCAACGCATCTTGTCCACATCCCGCACCTCCGCCCTCAGACTCCACCCCTCCAACAATAACAAGGACAGAACCTCCCCCCCCCCCCCCCCCGGTGCTCATCTTCCACCCTACCAACCTTCGCACAAACCAAATCATCCGCCGACATTTCCGCCACCTCCAAACAGAGCCCACCACCAGGGATATATTTCCCTCCCCATCCCTTTCCGCCTTCCACGAAGACCGTTGCCTCCGTGACTACCTGGTCAGGTCCACGCCCCCCCCCCCTACAACCCACCCTCCCATCCTGGCACCTTCCCCTGCCACCGCATGAACTGCAAAACCTGCGCCCACACCTCCTCCCTCACCTCTATCCAAGGTCCTAAAAGAGCCTTCCACATCCATCAAAGTTTTACCTGCACATCCACTATATCACTTATTGCATCTGTTGCTCCCGATGCGGTCTCCTCTACATTGGGGAGACTGGACGCCTCCTAGCAGAGCGCTTTAGGGAACATCTCCGGGACACCCGCACCAATCAACCACACTGCCCTGTGGTCCAATTTTTCAACTCCCCCTCCCACTCTGCCGAGGACATGGAGGTCCTGGGCCTCCTTCACCGCCGCTCCCTCACCACCAGACGCCTGGAGGAAGAACGCCTCATCTTCCGCCTCGGAACACTTCAACCCCAGGGCATCAATGTGGACTTCAACAGTTTCCTCATTTCCCCTTCCCCCACCTCACCCAAGTTCCAAACTTCCAGCTCAGCACTGTCCCCATGACTTGTCCTACCTGCCTATCTCCTTTTCCACTTATCCACTCCACCCTCCTCCCTGACCTATCACCTTCATCCCCTCCCCCACTCACCTATTGTACTCTATGCTACTTTCTCCCCACCCCCACCCTCCTGTAGCTTATCTCTCCACGCTTCAGGCTCTTTGCCTCTATTCCTGATGAAGGGCTTTTGCCCGAAACGTTGATTTTGCTGCTCCTCGGATGCTGCCTGAACTGCTGTGCTCTTCCAGCACCACTAATCCAAAAACACTATTTCTGTATCTCATTTCAGTCAGGGCTCTGTGAACTGCTCAAAAATCTTTTAAATGAAAATGCCATGCTCATCCTCAACTCTGCAAAGCTAATGGATGGCTTTTTTTCTCGCTTTGATCCATAAAATCCCAACAATAAAAATAAACTTCCATTAACATTCCAGGAGGCACATATTAGTTTAAAGGCATTGAACTGAAAGGACTACCCGACTTAATGCTTCAATCCCTTCACAAAAATTGACGAACATTCAAGAACTGTGCACAATTCTGATTGCTGCTATAGGAAGGATATTATTAAATTGAAAAGGGTGGAAAAAAGATTTACAAGAATGTTACTGAGACTAGAAGGTTTGAGATATATATATATATACCCAGAGTATATTTTGTGCTCTTGCCACCCTCAGTGCTTCCTCCAAGTGTGGTTCAATATGGAGGAGTATCAGCCAAAAGATGATGATATGCGATAATCAGCAGGCTGTTTCTTTGTCCATGGTTAATGTGAAACCATGAGACTTCATGGGGTCAGGAGTCAATGTTGAGGACCCCCAGGGTAACTCCCTCCTGGCTGTATACCCACTGTGCCACCACTTATGCTGGGTCTGCTCTGCCAGTGGTAAAGAACATATCCAGGGATAGTGACAGTGGTGTCCAGGTCATTGGCTGCAAGGCATAATTCCATGTGAACGACTATGTCAGGCTGTTATTCAACTCATCCAATCTTAGTGCTCACCTCCAGATGTCAGTGAGGAGGATTTTGCAGGGTTGACAGGGCTGTTTCTGCCGTTGTCTTTTCCAGTGCCTAGTACGATGCCAAGTGATCTGTCCAATTTTGTTTCTTTCAGACTACATAGTGATTGATACAACTAAGTGACTCGCTCGGCCATTTCAGAAAGCAATTGAGAGTCAACCACATTTCCGTGGGTCTGGAGTCACAAGTAAACTGTGTTTGAAAGCAAAGACTTTTGCAAGTCAAGAAAAGCGCAGAGCAGCTACCAGATCAGATTTCCCCTCTCTGAAGGGCATTAGTGAAACAGGTGCATTTTTCCAACAACTGACAATGGATTCATCGTCTTAATTCCAGTTTATTTTTATTCAATTCAAATTCCACCATCTGCCATGGTGAGATTCAAACCAAGGTTCGCCAGGACATTAACTGATTAATAGTCCAATAATAATACCATGGGCCATCGCCTTCCTGGCAATTTACAAAGATTCAAAAATAACAACTTATCTCAAAGATTAACTCCCCAAAGGTTAAAAATTCTTCAATATCAGGTGCCCCTTGCCAAAACTGACCATCGCAGACCTATATGATCTACAATATATTAACAACTGCAATATCATTCCCCGTCTACACTGGATTGTTAAGCCACTGTCAGTTCTCCATATAAGCAACATGGCCGGGTTTTCAATGTTACTCCAACCAAATTCGTTTATCAGCTCACATCTGAGCAGACAAATATTCTGCCTGTTATATGTGCTGAAGGAGACACTGTAAAATGTGTTGAGCACTTACAATACCTTGGCAAAAGTGGGTACTGCAGATGCTGGAGATTTAAGTCAAGATTAGAGTGGTGCTGGAAAAGCATAGTAGGTCAGGCAGCATCCAAAGAGCAGGAAAATCGACTATTCAGCCAAAAGCTCTTCATCAGGAAATCTATTCGGCCAAGGATAAGTAAAATTAATATTGGTGTCTTTTCCCTAGTTTCCCTAGTTTCGACTATTCGGCCAAAAGCTCTTTATCAGAAAATTGATGTTTCGGGCAAAACCCTTCATCAGCAAGATTTCCTGATGAAGGGTTTTGCCTGAAACATCAATTTTCCTGCACCTCGGATGCTGCCTGATTTACAATACCTTGGCACCTACTTCTCTCAAAAAGTCACTGTTGACGTGGAGATCCAATACCTGCACAGCCATTTGTAAACTACAGGAGAAAACAAAGACCTCTGCAATTCGAAAAAGCACAGTGCAGTTGTTGCTGCCACAAGTCTGTACTGCGCTGAGACCTCTATCAGTGATGGAGTCAGACAGCAGAGAAAGTAACTTGAGCCTTTAGGCCTCAGCTAATCGGGATCGCCCTGAACCATCTACACTAATCCCACTTCTCAGCACTTGGTTCACTGTCTTGAATGCTATGACATTTCAAGTGCTCATCCACTTTTTAAAGGTTTCTCACCTCAGATATCCTCGCGGGCAGTTTATTTCAGATTGTCACCATCCTCTGGGTGAAAGAATGTTTCCTCAAATCCCCTCTAAACCTTCCTTCCTTTCACCTTAAAATTAAAATAAAAGCTAGCTGTGACACGTATGAGGGCTGGAGAAATTCTATCAGCAAGTGCCTCCACCACATCCTTCAGACTCAACAGGAGGACTTTTGAGCAATTGATCATGTCATTTTTGATGTCAGCGATAGAATACAGGCAAAGCTCCTGCAAAATCAACAGCAATGGATTGGACACTCTTTCCAGTTGGTCAGAAGCTACCAACAATTCCTGTTTACTCAACTTTCAAAAGGCCAATGTTCCAAGAGAAGACAAAGAAAGAAATGTGCAGCAAAGATACTTCGTAATTCTCTTCGAAGCTTAGCAGCATTGATATGAAAGACTGTGAGGAATTTGCTAACAATTATTCAACATGTTGCTAACTTGCCTGTCAAGCTGCTTTGTGTCCTTACACCTTAATGCGGAGGCAGGGAAGTGCTGGAGAAGGAAAGCAAGCAAATCCTAAACTCCATGCTCCACTAGCTCATGGGGCACCCTGCCCTATGTGATCAAAGATCTGTGGATCAAAAACACAGGCTTTACAAACTTGCAACAAAACTCCCCTCAATCTTCCAGCGGGATAATCCTAGCTTTCCCCCTAGCTAGATTTTCTAATCTCTGGAGCTCCTAAAGCATTTTATACATCATAGAATCCCTACAGTGCAGAAAGAGGCTATTCAACCCATCAAGTCTGTACTGACCTTCTGAAGAGCATCCCATCCAGAAGCTATCCCTGTAACCCAGCATTTACCATGGTGAACCCACCTAGGCTCCACATCCTTGGAGACTACAGGTAATTTGTCACAGGCATTCCATCGAACCTGCACATCTTTGGACTATGAGAGGAAATTAGAGCACCCGGCAGAAAACACACAGATACAGGGAAAATGCCCAAACTCCATACAATCATCCAAGGCTGGAATGGAACTCAGGTCCCTGTCACAGTGCTAACCACTGAGCCATCATGCCACCCAATGCATCCTTCAAAGACCTTCACGAACCGCCTAAAGTGTGGTGATCTGCATCAGATGTAAAAGCCCAGTTGTGGCCTAGCCAGAGTTTTATCAAGGTTCAGCATAATATTCCTGGATTTCTACTCAATAACCTGATTTATGAAGGCCAATTTTCCATATGCATAGCTAAGCACACTCTCAATGTTCTACTAACTTTGAAAATCCTAAAGGACCATTTCCATCCACCCCTTTAGAAGTGGGCCATTCAGCCTATTTTGCCAAAATGCATCACCTTACACCCTCTGTAGTAATTATATCTGCCACTTGTCTACCATAGGGCAAGCCTATCTTTTCTGGAATCAGTTGATTAATGTCATCCTCACTATTTGCAAAACCTGTAAATTTGAGACCAGCATTAAGGCTTAAAATCTTACCCTTTATTACAATACCTGAGTAATTTATATGATCTATTAAAAAAACAATGATTTAAGTTGTGACCTTTGGTGAAGCCCCACTGTCTACTGTCTTCCAGTCTATAAAATAACCTTTAAATGCAATTCCCTGTTTTCTGTCCTTTAACCATTTTTGTTCTTTATAATTGAAACAGACCTTCTAATTCCATAAGCCTCAATTTTGTTAAGTAAAAAGTAAAATTGTCATCATCTTATTGTACCGTAGGGCTGCTCCCTTATTAGTGAGAGATACCTGGTGGTGGTTTAACCTGAGCATCACTATGCTTCAGGTGAAGGGAGAGCTTGAGAAGGAGAATCCTTCATGGTAACCCCATCCAGGATGTTGGTATCATTCTGCATTGCAAACAAGCTGTTCAGCCAACTGAGCTAAATCAACCCGCATGTAACAGGAATATGCGTGGTTATTTTTCACACACTATCGTGAATTCCATTTTGGCAATATTTGCTGAATTCCCTCCATCGACTTTCCCTTCATCTAATTATCTATTAGATTAGTCAAACATGATATGCCTTTTACAATCCCCACGCTGGGTCTCCTATGTCATGTCTCTCCAAGTATCTTTCATTGTTTTTCTTGATTATTGTTTCTGGGTCTGGCAGCGATTTTCAAATGACCAGTTGCTCAGAATTTCCTAATCCCATTTCTTGAACAAGGGTGTCAGATATTTACCATGATTTGGAGATGCCGGTGTTGGACTGGGGTGTACAAAGTTAAAAACCACGCACCAGGTTATAGCCCAACAGGTTTAATTGGAAGCACTAGCTTTCAGAACGCTGTTCCTTCATCAGGTAGTTGTGGAGATATTTACCAGTTTCTGATCCTCTGGCACTTATTGCATCACTGACAAATTGTTGTGTATTACAGAACGGTCTTCTATTGTCTCCACCTCAAGGTTCCTAAGCAACCAAGTAACTTATTCACCCAAAGCCTTTCCTCGACAACCCGTTTACCAGTTTTCATCCCACCATTGCTGCCATCTCTGCTGCTATCGATATTTTGATTGCTGCCTGCCTCTTCCTTAGAAAGCACAGGTCCAAGCTATTCTCACCTTGTCCTCCATCTCAATGCATTTATAACGTCATTGTCCATAATAAAATCCACCTCACCTCCTACTACACCCTTACTTTTGGTACTCCAGTGTTGGTTAACTTTTTGCATTAATTGCTATTCAATTGTCATTTCTTTGGTCGGTCTTTTCTTCCTAAATGTGCTGTGTTCAAAAGTAGAGCAGTTTTTGACTGAACTGGACAGAGCACCATTGCTACATGAAGGAGACAAATATATTCAATATGTTTAATGATGCAGATTTTTATAGAAACCAATCTAAAATATATACTCCACAGTACCGAGGCAATACACTATGTTTAGTTCTGGTACAAAGTCTGGGTGCTCTGATATTTTGCATTGGTTTCTCTTTCCCTGGTACTGCCTGGCCAACCGAATCTTTCCAGAATTTAACAAATAAAAACAAAGAGCTGTGGATGCTGGAAAAGATAAACATAACCAGAAACTGCTGGAAGAACTCAACAGGTCTGGCAGCAGCTGTGAAGAGAAAGCACAGTTAATATTTTGATTCCAGAGACTCTCGTTCAGAACTTCTTTTACAGAACTTTTAAGTTTTGAAAAAGGATCACTGTGCCTGACATGTGCTTTCTTTCCACAGATACTGCTAGACCTGCAGAGCTCTTCCAACAATTTCTGTTTTATTTCAAGAGTTTTCTGCTTTCATTTCAGATTTCCAGCACCTGCGATATTTTGCTTTTGAATCAATTCATGACCGTTGTATCATTTGGGAGTTTTAAAATAGAGTGCTGTTCTATATGCCCTCGAAATTTTGGTTTCTGGATCAGCTTACTTACCATAATTTTTGATGATCTCATAGGTTATCTGTTTAAAAGCATTGACGTTCATGTAGAAAGACCAAATGATATTGACCAAAGCACACAATTTGTGAAGATATATCTACTAACTTAGTTGATCTCTTTTCTAATCTTTGCAGTCCAAATCATTTTTTTTTCTGAATACAGTTAAGTGACATATTACAGAGCCATAATGAAGTCTTTGTGCACTCAATCTTCAAAAACATTAGACAGAGTGACTTTCAGATTTCCTATAGCCAATTATGACAATAAAAGTGGAGCGCAGCATTGGAAGGAAGAAAAGTTTCCTTTTCTTATGCCAGACAGTACGTCTCTAGCAAAAGAATACAGCCCATCAGCAGTGTCTCCAAGTTGTCAAACAGAAGCAGGCTTGAAGATCCCCTCTGGCTGCAATGACCTTGTGAAAAAAAATCTCTCTGTTGTCTTCAGGCTGCAGCCATCACTCAGCCTGAGGAAATGATCACTCACTCAATAGATCACTCACTCAATAGACTTCCAATGTAATTTGCAGAGAACAAAATTCTCTCTGTAATCATGAGTTCCAATCTGAGTTAGTAATTTGCAATATGACGAGAAAGCAGCCCCTTCAGTATGTCTATGTTTTTGAAGTAAACAACAAAGAATTAATGTGGTAAAATTCAGATTGATGATAATCACTCTAGTGATCCTCCAGCCTCTCGTTATAGACGGCGATGATTTTTTAAAAACTTCACAAAATATACTTATCATAAAAGTATGTATTGATGGACAGGTGAACAAGTTCAAAGAGCAAACAAAACTCTTGTTTTGAGTAAGGTGCACGTGAGAAAAAAGCATGGATCTGTCTAATACCACTCAATGCATGTGTCACTGCCCCAGCTGATGAAATGGAACACTGACTTTATACTACAGCCAGTCATACAGCATGCACAACAGCTACTTGATACAAGTCACTTTGAGCACAAGCTCACAGCCATCCCTCTGTATGTTTGTTAATTGTTTGTGATGGGAGCTGGGGTGGGGGCTGGAGGAAAATAGATTTTAATTATGCCTGTAAGCTATATTAATAATCAGCCAGACAGCTAGGCGGCCAACACAAAAAGCAACGCTGAAGCTGAATGTGTGTACTAATGAAACAGTACCAAATGAATTAAAAGTCTTTCCCAAATTCAAATCATAGTATATTTTAGAAACAAAGATTTATAATGTGACACCGATTGGAATCTGGCTAAACTAACTGCAGGCTGTTGATTAATAAATTATCTGAATTAATGATAGAACTAAGTAGCAATATACATTCCAATGCATTTTATCCCCAGCAGACAATCGTAATAAATGAGGAAATGTGTGTTTTTCAACCAGGTGAAACACAAGCCTTTACATGAATATTGCCTTCCCTTGATCAACTCTCTTATCTTTGAGCACGTCAGACTTTCTTACATCTAGCTGCTATAGGCACAATGAATTCACAAATAAAATGAAACTATGTTATTGAATTAAGGTCTTACATCTTCAAAGCACTACAATTTAACAGCTTATGATTTAAGTCAGGATTTCTTCAGGTAAAATATACCCTGTTCAGTAGTATAATTGCCATATCTTGTCAAGTTTGGTAAGTTTTGTGCTTTGGGGTTTTTCTTTCTTACTGAATATATTTGAACCTTTCTTCACAGTTTTCCATTGAGTATATAATGTAGCATGGTACAGCCATACTTTAAAAAAGGTATGTGTCACTCAATTTCATGGAAATTATGCAACTTTTTCAAAATAAAATTTAACTGTAAACGTTATGCAATTTATATATCTCCTAACCCTCAATTTTTTGCTGTTGTTGTAAAGATTAAAAAGGCAGTGTTACCTATCCTCCTTTATTAACCACTTGCCTCATCAAAGGTTTTTCTTAAAGGCTTTAGCGAGATTGTCAGTAAATTTTAGCTTTGACTGTCAATGACAGAGACAGTTCAACGTTGCCATCAAGAAGGGAATGCATCGAGACATATCAAAGGATGTAGTCTCACACCAGGTTATAGTACTGGAGTACAATTCTAGCACTCTGTAAGGTCCAGTTTAAAGGTGTTTGAGAATTCTATTACAAACTTCTTCTGCTAAGGTTAAAAATTGCTAACACAGAACATAGGACAGAACAGCATAGGGACCTGATGAAAGTGAGGACTGCAGATGCTGGAGATCAGAGCTGAAAAATGTGTTGCTGGAAAAGCGCAGCAGGTCAGGCAGGGAGCAGGAGAATCGACGTTTCAGGCATAAGCCCTTCTTCAGGAATTCCTGAATTCAGGATGCTGCCTGACCTGCTGCGCTTTTCCAGTGACACATTTTTTCAGATCTAATCCAAGTGGAGTACTCTTTCAGATCGACTCTGGAGTATCACCTTAATCTAGAACCAAATCTGGGAGTAACCCCCTGAGCAAGGGCTGACATCGAAATTATAAGGTGGGCATTTTGTTTTATTGGCATTAGATATGTATGTGCAAAAAGCATGTTCGCAGCCTCTTCTGGTTACAAACAAGAACAAGAACAAAGACAATAAAGCACAGGAACAGGCCCTTCAGCCCTCCAAGCCTGTGCCAATCCAGATCCTCGATCTAAACCTGTTGTCTCTTTTCTAAGAATCTGTATCCCTTTGCTCCCTGTGCATTCATGTACCTGTCTAGATACATCTTAAATGACGCTCTCATGTCTGCCTCTACCACTTCCGCTGACAATGTGTTCCAGGCACCCACCACCCTCTGTGTAAAGAACTCTCCCCCCATATCTCCCTTAAACTTTTCTGCTCTCACCTTGAACTCGTGACCCCTAGTAATTGAGTCCCACACTCTGGGTAAAAGCTTCTTGCTATCCATCCTGTCTACACTCGGAGACCTCAATCAGATTCCCCCTCAACATCCACCTTTCTAATAAAAATAATTTTAATTTACTCAACCTCTCTTCATAGCTAGCACTCTCTATACCAGGCAACATCCTGGTGAACCTCCTCTGCACCCTCTCTAAAACATCCACATCCTTTTGGTAATGTGGTGACCTGGGCTGTACGCAGAGTGGTTGCAAGAATTTCGAAAGTAGGCTTTAAAATCAAGGCACAATTTTAATTGAAATATGTTAATTAAATGAATACACCATGCCTTTTTTTAAAAATAAACTTGATTTCTTAAGCTTTCTCGACCTTTTGATTCAGATCAACTGTAGCCTCCTCTCGTCAGTTCTGGCAACTCTGATGCCCGTGATGATCTGTCGTGAAGTTCCAGCTCTGCCCAGCAGGAGGGGCCAACTCTTCAGTCACTCTCTTCAGCAAGTGTTAAGATTGTGAGTCTTGTCATTTGCTGCTGAAGATGTGTGACGGATTCTGAGGGACGTCTAAGGAAGACTACTTAAAAACACAAGTAAGTGAATTTTTTGAAAATGAAAACCGGCAAAAAAAGTATTATTTGATTGGCTTAAAACGACATAGTTGCAACTGGCAAGAGTATTAAATATATGAACTTGTCAGATCCCGGATTTATTTCATGTTGAGAGCACATGACAGCTGTGCGGCGAATGCGTAAGGGCTAATGCTATTGTAGAAACTGCAGACAAAATTGGCGCGTTTTGTTGTCCTTTGTGCATTTTTTGGGGGGGGAGAGTGTCCGTCTTGTTTCGCACTGTTTGTTTAGTCAGCCGAATTAATTTGGGGTGGTGTGTGTGTGTGTGTGGTGGGGGGGGGGGGGGGGGGGAGCGGGGTAGGTGGAAAGGTGGGCGATTAGAAAGCAAGAGGGGAGAAAATAACAGTTGCCCAGTTCAGAGACGAGGGAAGACCTGACGGGACTCTGGTTAATAAAGCAAACCTATCTCGTCTTTCAGAATTAATGACGGGGTTAACGTGGGCCCTGATAGCTTGTTACTGTAAATAAAAGACATAAAGCAGTCCCTTCCTTAAGAGCAGGCAGGAACAGTACTGTAGCTGTGAAATATGTAGCTAATTAAACCTATTGGTGTAAACTAATAAAGTATATGTGCCCGTTAGATTCCTTATTCTAATGAATCTGAACTAATTTGCCTTGACTGATGAATTTTCTGTTAGCAGTGGGTAGAATAATTATGAAATTTATCACTCGGCAGCTCATTAGAATCTACCTGCCCCATATCATGGTAGTGTATGTAGTTCCAGCAGTGTCGACTCTAATCAACTATAAACTGAAGCAAAGACACAAACCTTCGCAAATAATGGGCGGGAGCCTTTTCCGAACGCATTGCGCTGGGGGATTTCGACTCTTAATACACTTTTACCTCGATCATATTACAGAGAAACAGGACAATATTTTCCCCGCCATTTACCAAAAAGCTCATTAAAGGACAAACAATGAGACTCCTCCGAGGCTCCCATTCAAGTCACTTCATCATTCTCTCTTGTTTTAATAGTTGGAGCAAATTAATTATTCCATTGTGAAAACCGTATTATTCACATCATTCATTTCACTGAATAGGTTGGTAACTCGGGTCTGGGTGGAATTTGAGGAGAAATTGGAAAACTGGTTCAAATATGCACGGCAGTGGAGAGAGAGAGAGACAATAGTTCACTCATTGTTGGGGTGGGAGAAGCGGTTAGAGTTTCACATTGAAATCCTGGAACACCTGAGATTCTGAGCCCACACTCTTGTCAAACTTGACCAACTCACACTGAAATGACGCTGCAATTCTGAAACAGAGAGAGAGAATAAAAAAGAAATCGCGTTTGTATTTTCTCGCCTTCAGCGAGTGCAGTGGTCTACTGAAGTGTAACTTGAGTTTTCATGTGAGTGTTTGAGTCTGGGTGGGTTCTGTTCCATTATAGGAGCATGGGGAGAGAGAGAGAGAGAGAAACGGTTGGGTGTGGGTGGGTGGGGAGAGACACATGGTAGTGGGGGGGGGGGGGGGGGGGGGAGAGAAAGATCCCAGGGAGCGGGGTCAGCAAAGCATCGCTGCCACTCATTAGCACTTCTCATTAACCCTGTCAGTCTTTAAACTGAAAATATCTATCCATAAAACGGCAGCTTCACAGATCGGGGTATCACCCCCAACACACCCACCCACACCCACACACACACACCCCCACACACCCACACACACACACCCCCACACACCCACACATCAACACACACACCCACCCACACCCACACACACACACCCCCACACACCCACACACGAACACACACACACACCCACCCCCACACACCCACACACGAACACACACACACACCCACACACACCCACACACCCCCACCCCCACACACCCACACATCAACACACACACCCACCCACAGCCACACACCAACACCCACACACCCACACACGAACACACACACACACCCACAGCCACACACCAACACCCACACACCCACACACACCCACACCCCCACCCCCACACACCCACACATCAACACACACACCCACCCACACACACCCACAGCCACACACCCACACACCCAACCCACACCCAGACACACCCCACACCGACACACACCCCCCCACACACCCACACACACACACACCCACCGACAACACACACCACATCCACACCCACACACACCCCGCACGCACATACCCCCCCCCCCCCCCCCCCACACACATGCACACACTTTGTATTGAAGTCACTCTCCCTTCGGACATTGTCTCTGTCTGGAGTCTGGTGTCCACCTCGAATTTGAGGCAAGTTGCAGGCAGTTCTCAGTCGGTCTCAGTGACCCATGGGGGAAGCTCGCTGATGGGGTAATGGCTGGGCTGTGAGTGATGGTCGCCACTCGCCTCATAAATCCCCGCGCTTTCCACGTGGATTTTTCCCAGGGCCAGGCGGGGTTAGCTTCACCACTTGGTAGTGAATGACAGGTCAATAACTCACTCGGTGCAGCCGGCGATAACATCGCAGGGCTGCGATGTGATTTACAGTAACCTCCCTCCATGTGACTTCTACCCTGACTGAAAGACTATCTGTCCTGCGGATAGCGGGCTCTTACCAGCAACAACCAGATTATTTATAACTTGCAACCTTCTCGTAATTAACTGCGGATCAGCTGGGTTCGGACCGGTTCTCTGCCTCGAAAACGTGGGGTTGCTATTAACTTGGTACCTGTGGTGAGTGGGAACTTTGACAGACTATTGACTCTGCCCCTACCCGGAGATATTCGCACTTCATTCCCAACACTTTCGCAAGTAAACAGTTCCCGCAAAGTAATATTGAAAATTTATGGCTCATGCCCGTGAAACGAAAGTCTTGGTTCAACAGTAAGAGCTGGTAAGAGCAGCAAGTATTCTCAAACTGTGAAACTTTGTAATGAAAACAGAAAGTGCTGGAGAAACTCACCAGGTCTGGCAGCGAGAGAAAAACGTTTCGAGTCTAATATGACTCTTCTCATACACATCTTATCCGTAAAATACATCATTATAGGATTCTACAAAATATCTCATATCTATGATCACATAAAGTAGATCATACAACGATTATACAAAATACATCATTTTTTGGATTATACAAAATACGTCCTACATAGATTGTATAAAGCATATATGTGATTACATAAAATATATCGTATGCAGGGTTATACAAAATACATCATATGCAAGATTATATAAAACATATATAATTACGTAACAGACACATGCTCACAGAAAATATATTATAGATGAAATTATATACATTTAAAATATGCGATTCTGATAAAATAAAATTCCATAATATTTCCTATCTATTTTATAATAAAATGTCATATCATTTCAAAATATTATAGAAAAATTTTAATTATAGAAAAATTCTATAATTAAATATTTTAATTATAGAAAATACAATAATCATATAAATGAACACATAATTATAATAAAATATTTCACGTATTTGATTATATAAATTACTATAATGGGCAATGTATGTGAAGAGTTATGTCGGACTCAGCGTTTAACTCCGTTTCTCTCTCCACAGATGCTGAGTTTCTCCAGCACTTTTTGTTTTTATTTCAGATTTCCAGCATCCGTGGTATTTTCCTTTCCCCTCCGTTTTGAGGGTTCTCTGTGGGCCCTGTGCTTGGAGCCTGTGTGGAATTGAGAGTAAGCAGCAGGATGAAGATGCAGAGAAGCTTCTTAATGAACCGCGCTCTGAGAGGGCTTAACCATTCCCTCCAGAATACTGCTCTCGTCCTGAATAGTCCGGCTACAGAGATATCAAATCAAATACTTGCTGCTTTAAATGCCACAAGTCATGCCACATATTAAAGTTGTATATATTTACGAGAAAATTGTGGCAAAAATTATATAATTTAAACCACATTATTGGCGTTGCTTTAGCGGGAACGCGAAATGTTCGTGTTGAATAGACGCTATTCAATGGTTACTACTAGTCAGGTTTCTTGATAATCGAGCCACTTCGTTAGTAATTGCTGAGCACCATGACTCATTGAGGATAAAAAAAATTGGCAGCAAACCAGGTCGTGGTAGCACATGGCGCACGTCGGCCTGTGTCCAGCGCCGCACTCTTCCACTCTGATCTCTAGCATCTGCAGTGCTCACTTTCTCCCTTAGAAAAGAGGTCAGAAGTTTAAAACTGCTCCTCTGATGCTGGCTGAACTGCTGTGCTTTTCCAGCACCATTCTAATCTGGACTCTGGTTTCCAGCATCTGCAGTCATTGTTTTTACCTACCAGGTTTTAAACCAACGAGTTGATTTGAAATCACCAGGTTTTGAAGCGCTGCACCTTCAACTGATGAAAGTTTGTGATAGAACATAGAACAATACAGCGCAGAACAGGCCCTTCCGCCCTCGATGTTGCGCCGACCTGTGAACTATTCTCAGCTTGTCCCCCTACACTATCCCATCATTATCCATGAGTTTATCTAAGGATTGTTTAAATCTCCCTAATGTGGCTGAGTTAACTACATTGGCAGGCAGGGCATTCCACGCCCTTACCACTCTCTGTGTAAAGAACCTGTCTCTGACATCTGTCTTAAATTTATCACCCCTCAGTTTGTAGTTATGCCCCCGTTCACGCTGAACTCATCATCCTAGGAAAAAGACTTTCACTGTCTACCCAATCTAATCCCCTCATCATCTTGTATGTCTCTATCAAATCCCCCCCCCCCTTAGCCTTCTTCTTTCCAATGAGAACAGACCCAAGTCTCTCAGCCTTTCCTCATAAGACCTTCCCTCCAGACCAGGCAACATCCTGGTAAATCTCCCCTGCGCCTTTTCCAATGCTTCCACATCGTTCCCGAAACATGGGGACCAAAACTGTACGGCCCGCACTCGGGTTTTGTATAGTTGCAGCACGATTTTGCGGCTCTGGAACTCAATCCATCTACCGATGAAACCCAACACACTGTATGCCTTATTAACAGCACTATCCACCCGGGTGATTTCAGATAAACCTGTTGGGACTATAACCTGACCTTGTCCAGCCCAGGCCAACGCCGGCACCTTCACGTCAGAGAAAATAGGAGCTGTTGGAGACCATTCGGCCCTTCAAGCCTGTTCCAAAATTCGACATGAATGGTGATTATGCAGCTCAGTAATCGTTTTGATCCCTTTAGCTTTAAAGTCTACAAAAGAGCTAAAAGCCAAATGTTAGAACTAAGAACCCACGCACAAGACTTGGAAATGACCGAACACACAATATGAGGAGCGCAGAGGGTTCTTGATGTTGAATTCTTTTGTAACCTTGTCATTTTTCAGATACAAATATGACTGAAAAGCGTTGTTTAAACGCAACGGTGTGGCATGAAACTGAAACAACAGGGGGACACTATTGCATTTAACGGGGGAACAAAGACGTACATTTATTTAGTGCTCAGTTCGTCCTCTCGCGGCCAATGAAGAAATGATAACGTGGTGTCGCTGATCTAATGCAGAAAACGGCAGCTATCTATTTGTGAACAGCAAGCTCCCACCGATGAGAAGGAGCCAATGAGTAAGCTATCTGTTTGGGGAATGTTGCTTAAGGGTTAAGTATTTGTCAGGCCACTGGAGAGATAGCTCTGGTGCTCTTGGTGCTCTGGGTTCACTTGAGAGGGTGGGCTGCTCTGGGTGTGACGTCCCGGGGGGCACATCACTCAGTACTTTACAGGACAGCAGCATGAAAAGGTGGGACCCAGATTAAAGTTGGGAGGAGGTAAGGAGGGAGAAGGAAGGATCGGGACATGGGGAGGGATGAAGGCGGCTTGAATTGAAGCTCTTTTTGCAAGTTCCTGTGCCGTAAATCCCAGGCAAAAGCATGAAGTCCCTCTGGCTACGGGGTAGACAAAATGGGGAGATCCTGGGCGATCTGAAACACTGGGGGATGTAGTCTCAGGATAAGGGGCTGGGATGGAGCGAAATCTTACTTCAATCAAAAGGCTGTGAGTCTATGAAATCCTTATCTCCAGAACAATGTCGGTTTGTCTGGAATGGGGAAGTAGGTAGTACTCTATTTTTGGCGATATAGATTTGATGAATCAAGGGTCTCTTATACTGTATGATTCTACAATGCTCCAGCATGTGATATGGGGAGAAGGGAGGAGAAGCATTGGAAGCCACGGTTATTGTAGCCTTGTTAGGGGTAGGGTCTAATCTTGCCCTTGTGTGCTGAGGTGTGCTGTCTCCGATCCTAACACCGACAGAGATTCGCTTTGGACAGAAAACAGCCACCTCTTGCAGCCGTTCGGTCATGTCTAACCACAGTGTTTATGAAGAGCAGGGTTCACTCAATCAAAACCATGTCTAGCAGCAAGACCTCTGGAGCAATCTATTTGAAGTGAGGTCATAAATCAGGAGGGCGGATGAATGAACACCTGATACCTGCTCAAGGTGCGCTGCAGTATCTAAGCTTCTGTACAGAGGCATTCCTGTAAGGAGACGTGTTAAATGATACTGGTACTTGGAGTGAGAGCACTCCTCTGAGATTATTACTACTGGAAATTTTACAGGAAGATGGAATTTTTTTCTCCGAAACCTTCTCGCTACATATTGATTTGGTCTTAAATTGTACACCGGGCTTCAGAAAAAAAGTCACTTCAGTGCAATAAACACATCACTAATGGTTTACTCGGAATAAAATGACTTCCTTCCTGAGTGTACGTGTGACAGCAAAGGCTTTCACCTTAGCTGCTTGGAAGAGCAGGTTCTGGCTGGAATCTCCACGTCAGCCCACGTGTTATGTAACTCTTCAAGCCTATGTTTGTCTAAGTGGTTCTGGTTTCGGACGTAAACTTTCTTTCACACTTTCTTACAAGCGAGCTCTTCATTTCACCTTTCCTCATTTCCAGTGAAATTCTCTCAAACCCACACACACACACACACACGGACTCAGTAACACAAACTGACAAATACCACCACGGGCACACACATAGATGCACACAAGCGACACAGACACAGAGAGACATAGATATACACTCATAAACACATTCACTCAAGATACATACAGTACACGGACATAGACACTCAGACACAGTCACACACATACAAACTCACACAAATGTACAGATTCACAGCGTCAGACATGCACTCATAGACACATTCACTCAAGACACGCACAGACACACACCAGACACACAGAGAGACACAGAGACTTACACAGAGACACGGACATACGTACACTCAATCACACAGACGCTCAGGGACACAAACTCACACAGCCAGACATACACTCACAGACACACTCATTTAATTTACAGACGCATAGAGACACACACGCAAGCACACATACATCCTCACAAACACATACAAGACGTAGAGCGCATGATCCCCTTTGCAGTCCATTTTGGGGAATATCTCGTGGGCTGTTAACCTGTGCTCCTCACTGTGACACCTGCGCTGAGGGGAATGGTGTCGATGATTGACAATTCTTCACTGCCAGCGTTCATTCCGTTCCTCCTCCCCCCCCCCCCCAACACACACACCTAGCACACAACAGGCCCTCCAATATGTTCAAATATTTCCCAGTCACCTCACTGACAACGCACCCGCAATCTTTCAGTCTTTGCAAGATGAAGAGGTAGTTGAAACAAAGTCAATAATCATTGAGGAAATATTGGGTTTTAACTAATTGCACCGAATGTATTGAAGTCACTATAGGTTAGACAGGGAGATTTTGTTTCCCCCTAATACAGTGATCAATGGCCAAGGGGAATAGATTTAAGGTAAGGGGCAGAAGGTTTAGATGGGATGTGAGGGGAAAAAATCCCCAAGGGAATGTGGAACTCTCTGCCTGTAAGGGTTGGAGAGACAGAAACCCTCATGAGATTGAAGAAGTTATTTCGATCTACACTCGCAACACCAAGGCGTTCAAGACTATGGAAAGTGGGATTCGAACAGTCAAGTGTTTGAGCTTGACCAGCGCGGATTGGATGGATTGACGGGCCTTCCCCACCATCCCACGAGTTGTCGATCTCTGTTACTCTATGATAATGATTTTGTATGTGGTCTCCTTCAAGTATAACCAACTCCACTGTCGCACAGTAGAAGTGTTTGGGATTTTTCTCCACAGATGCTGCCAGACCTGCTGAGCTTTTCCAGCAATTCCTGGTTTTGTTTCTGATTTACAGCATCCGCAGTTCTTTTGGCTTTTATTTGGGGAAATGGTGCTGACGTCGGTATTTCATTCCAAACAAGGCGCGTGCCCCTGTTTGAGAACGCTTCCAATAATGGATTTGGCCTGGGGCCGGTGCTGAATGGTGTGGGTGAGGTGCTCTGTGTCCCCTGTGCAAGTCCTGCAAGCGTCTGTGGGGTCTGCATGCTGACTCAGCGTTTAGTGCTGTTGCCCTACAGCGCTGGGGACTCCGGGTTCGATTCCAACATCGGGGCCTCACTTTGCCTGGGTGACTTCCAGGCTGTGTGGAGTTTGCACATTGCACTGTCTGCGTGGTTTTCCGTCAGGTGCCTCGGTTTCCTCCCGCAGTCAAACCATGGGTGGGTTGGCCATGAGGGATAGAGTCGAAAAGTCAGAAGGGCTTATGCCCGAAACGTCGACTCACCTGCTCCTCAGATGCTGCCTGACCGACTGTGCTTTTCCAGCACCACGCTCCTGGACTGTAATCTCCAGCATCTGAAGTCCGCACTTTCTCTCACGAGGAGTGTAGGGATGTGGCGGGGGGATGTTGATAGGATGACCTTGGGGGCTTGGTGTGGACTCGTTGGGCCGAATGGCCTGGGTCCACACTGTAGGGAGTTTATGAATTCTGTCTGCTTTCCCCCAGCTCCCCATTTCAGATCGGCTGTCATTCACTTTCCCTCTGATTCTTTAAAACCAGCAGATGTAGCCCAGAACCCCAGCAGAAAGTTTTAAAGGCGTAAATGCAAGCTGTCCGTTTCTCCCCTCACACTCTTGTTAGGAGAGAAATAGACTGGGAAGGATCACTGGTCCCGGACAAACAGATCCATTGCCAAAAACAAAGTTCAAGATATGTTGACAATGATCCTCTCCGAACCACGCGGCTCTCCCTAACCAGGGATCACACTGTGGGCTACGACTTGAACTCTCTGGGATGTTCTCTCCGCTCGACCTGCCCAAACAAAAGGCCTAAGTCTTTAACACTGCGTCCTAACTGCCAGAATTTTTACTCGGATGGTTCATAAGCTCTTAAGACTCGCTTCAAATTCGAAGGTGCAGATGGTGCGACACAATGTCGGTTTTGGGGGATATGAGACTCGCTAACTGGCCGGCATTTATTGGCCGTCCAATTTCTCAAGATCTTGGGGACTTCAGTGGGTCTCAGACTGGGGAATCCTGGAATCTGCCAGTGTGCACCACCATGGAGAGGTGAAAATGGAAGCAATTGTAAAAGACAACTGCATCATTCTCACGCACTTAAAGGAGGCGAGGGCATTCCTTGCTCAGCCATTACCGTTTCACCCGCCAATCTCCACATTTTGAGCCTGGGCTAACAATTTTGCTTCAGCGAAGGGGATTAGTGATGAAGCAGGTTATAGGTGGTTTTAACACCAGACTATAGGTTCGTGGGCAGCAACTGAGACTAGCTTCCGATTCCCGTTTTTATGTATTTAAATTTAAACCCTAGAGTCCAGAGTGTAGACCTAGGGCTTAGATTAGCAGCAAAATGAAGAAGCTGGAGATCGGAAACACTGCCGTGTTGGACTGGCGGTGATGTGGAGGGGCCGGTGTTGGACTGGCGGTGATGTGGATGAGCCGGTGTTGGACAGGCAGTGATGTGGATGAACCAGAGTTGGACTGGCAGTGATGTGGATGAACCAGAGTTGGACTGGCAGTGATGTGGATGAGCCGGTGTTGGACTGGCGGTGATGTGGATGAGCCGGTGTTGGACTGGCAGTGATGTGGAGGGGCCGGTGTTGGACTGGCGGTGATGTGGATGAGCCGGTGTTGGACTGGCAGTGATGTGGATGAGCCGGTGTTGGACTGGCGGTGATGTGGATGAGCCGGTGTTGGACTGGCAGTGATGTGGATGAGCCGGTGTTGGACTGGCAGTGATGTGGAAGAGCTGGAGTTGGTATAGCAGTGATGTGGATGAGCCGGTGTTGGACTGGCAGTGATGTGGATGAGCCGGTGTTGGACTGGCAGTGATGTGGAGGGGCCGGTGTTGGACTGGCGGTGATGTGGATGAGCCGGTGTTGGACTGGCAGTGATGTGGATGAGCCGGTGTTGGACTGGCAGTGATGTGGAGGGGCCGGTGTTGGACTGGCGGTGATGTGGATGAGCCGGTGTTGGACTGGCAGTGATGTGGAAGAGCTGGAGTTGGTATAGCAGTGATGTGGATGAGCCGGTGTTGGACTGGCAGTGATGTGGATGAGCCGGTGTTGGACTGGCAGTGATGTGGATGAGCCGGTGTTGGACTGGCAGTGATGTGGAGGGGCCGGTGTTGGACTGGCGGTGATGTGGATGAGCCGGTGTTGGACTGGCAGTGATGTGGATGAGCCGGTGTTGGACTGGCGGTGATGTGGAAGAGCTGGAGTTGGTATAGCAGTGATGTGGATGAGCCAGTGTTGGACTGGCAGTGATGTGGAGGGGCCGGTGTTGGACTGGCAGTGATGTGGATGAGCCGGTGTTGGACTGGCAGTGATGTGGAGGGGCCGGTGTTGGACTGGCAGTGATGTGGAAGAGCTGGAGTTGGTATAGCAGTGATGTGGATGAGCCGGTGTTGGACTGGCAGTGATGTGGATGAGCCGGTGTTGGACTGGCAGTGATGTGGAGGGGCCGATGTTGGACTGGCAGTGATGTGGATGAGCCGGTGTTGGACTGGCAGTGATGTGGATGAGCCGGTGTTGGACTGGCAGTGATGTGGATGAGCCGGTGTTGGACTGGCGGTGATGTGGATGAGCCGGTGTTGGACTGGCGGTGATGTGGATGAGCCGGTGTTGGACTGGCAGTGATGTGGATGAGCCGGTGTTGGACTGGCGGTGATGTGGAAGAGCTGGAGTTGGTATAGCAGTGAAGTGGAGGGGCCGGTGTTGGACTGGGTTGGACAAAGTTATAAATCGCACAACACCAGGTTATAGTCCAACAGGTTTATTTGGACACATTAGCTTTCGGAGCGCTGCTCCTTTGTCAGGGAGCTAGTGATGATTCACTAGGGATTTGACAAAGGATCGGCGCTCCGAAAGCTTGTGCTTCCAAATTAACCTGTTGCAACGTGAAGTTGTGTGATTTGTAATTGTGGATTAGTGGTGCTGGAAGAGCACAGCAGTTCAGGCAGCATTCAAGGAGCATCAGGTCTGAGCAGGTTAGTACAGGCTCCTCATCCACTTGCTTTGACCTCATTTAAATCATGGGGAAAATAACAGCAGAGAAAGAGGCCGTTCAGCCCCTCGTGTCTGGCTGCTATTTGTGATCAACTCAACCAATTGTACCATTTACGCATGGTATTGTCTCCCATAGTATTGTGTCTGTCTAGCTTCCAGCCAATTGTTATTCCACGCTATAACTGAATCTTCGCGGCAGTGTGGGGTTGAAAAAAAAGGAGCAGGAGTGTCAGACATCCTGCTCACTCTGAGAAAAAATCATTTTTTAAAAAAAAAATAACTGAATCTGCTTAGACCCTGACTGTAGGCGCTCGCCTCTCGCTGAGTTGGCCTTTCGGTTGATCACCTTAAACCGGCGGCCTCCACATCTCCACAAATGGGAGCAACTTATGCCTCGCCACTCTGTCCAGACCTCTCTACTTTTTGAACACCTTGACCAAATCTCCTCGCGGCCATCTCACCCCCAATCTGTCCGCGTAACTGCAGTCCCTCATCCCTGAAACCATTCTGGTAAACGGGTTCAGCACCGCCTGTCTTCTCTTGCAGTTGATTCATAGCTGTTCCTGCTTTATATTATCCCATGCTCATTTATTTGGTGACTGAGTAAATAAATAGCACCTTGTAGCCGGAGCTTTGACAGAGTTCAATATAGAGTGTGTGTGCGAACAGTGAAACACGGTTTTGCGCCGGAGAATTGGTGGGAACAGCAGCGAGCAACCAGCAGGAGGTGCTCTGCTCCAACAACACGTCCCAGCCAGGGTTACTGGGGTGAAGAGGCAACGTGAACAAGTCACATCGATTCCACCTGACCGCGACCCGATGTGATCTTGGTACTGGGGTGATGCGGTCCCCTGGGAAACCTTAAATATGGGAGTTTGAGGAGGTGGTGGTGGGGCCAGGTGATATTTCCGCTGATAACACGCGCCCACATTTTTATCTGGGTGTGATATGAAAAGCAGGCACCAATAACACCAGGGGGGACACAGTGCTGGATTGGGTGACTGCATGCTGGTTTATCCTTCAAAGAGAAGTCTGCCAAATCTCCAGAATGCAGAGTTTGATGCTAGTGCAAAAAAATACAGATACCTCGAAGGTGTTGCAGTGTGTAATATGACACGGTGCAGGGAGTTCAGATGATGCTATAAACCACGAGAAAGATATCAATTCCCCACCCCCAGATTGTGTTATAGCCTATTAAAGCACTCTCTAGCATCTGTTTAATATAAATTATATCTTTTTGGGACGCTTCCAAATTCGCGAGGCATTTTTCAGAGTGACTGTACAGCGGCGAGTTCATTACCGCGACCCTCCGTGCTGTCTCAGAACCTAGAGGTGATTAAGTGTTCACTTCATGAGGGAATGATCTCAAAAGTTCTTACCCCGACTCCACAGTGCAATTAATTAATGCCCTTGATCAGGCACCGCCCTTGAATTTAAGGTTTCGAACTCGCACTGGTAGTGCACTGTTCGTGACTGTCTCAGGTACAAGCGAATGCGTTTACTCCAGTGCACCAGAATATTTATTTGTTTCAAACTGTTATTGGTTTCACTCTCTCTCCTCGCACCTCATCCTAGCCAAACACTCATATCCCGTGAGATTATTTTTAAAAGACGACAGACATTCACTTTAAAACAAAACCCCTCTTGATGACAGTGGGCAAAACATTCACCAGATTGTGGAAGAATGGGGTTAGTGAGGAATCAGTCTTACTGTTTTTTTCTCTCAGTGAGCTGAAAGCAGGTATTGTGAGACAAAGACAGATAAAATCAAGTGTATGGCGGATAAGGATTCGAGTTTTGTTGTACTTTGCATCATAAATGGGGTGACTTTAAACGGTAGAAGAATATGCCGTCGTGAAATACTAAAACCGAACTCAACTTGGCAAATAACTCGACAATGTAACGAGAGACTGTTTACAATTGTTCTGCAGTGTTTCTCTTGACTTCACAGCAGCAGTTCATCGAGTAAATTAAAATGCGTGCACATCAGACGTGTTATAGTCAGATCTTAATCAGACCCTTCCTTTATCCTCACTCCATAATCTAATGAACATCGAGGCACATCTGACAGTGAGCGTCTGAAGAAGTGATTAATTAGATTAAAACAATGGCAGGTACAGATTACTGCTAGGGTGGGAACACATTGTCCACTCCCTTGGGAACTCACGCGACCCCTTTGATATTACCTGAAGACATGAACCTCTTTCAACCCCCACATCAGATTCACATCGATCAGATTAGACAGAATCGTGTCTTTCCATGTTAGTCATGCAGTTTAAGGGCACATCCAAACTCACCATTGTCAACAACCTCTACAAAGGGTGTGAATTGGGAGCCGGCTATTTATTCATCAAAATTAAACATGTCTTATATTATTGAATCACACAGTCTGATCTAAAACGCTCACCGCATGCTTACATCTTTTTTGTGATGTGTCAACTGTTCGGCTATTTTGTAATTTGAATATTTGTCTTATGTCATCCTGTCACACAATGCTAAGCATTGCGCTGGCAGACAGTGCAATCTTTAGGTACATGTAACATGTAACGCGCCACCCTCTGAACGGGCGAAGTTAAGAGTGAACTGTTCATGACAGGTTTCAAAAGGTTTACCAAATGAAATTGTTTAAATGAAAATAAAAAATATCCTGGAGATCACAGCGGATTCAAGGATGCAGCCTGACCCCGCTGTGATCTCCAGCATGTTTTTGTTTTCAGTACAGATTCCAGCAGCTGCAGTAATTTGCTGGAAATTATTCAAATTACCGTTGGTTCATCTAATGTAGGCCCCGAAATGTAGCATAAGCAAAAATATAGGAGAAATATGTTCGGGACAGTATTAGGCACAGGACTGAGACCTAGCGGGCTCGCAATAAGAGCCAGTCTCTTATGAGATATGCCTTTGCATCTGCGTTTTCCTGTCAGATTATTTCTGTGGAGTTATGCAAGGAAGTGGGAAAGGGTTGAATAATCCGTTTGAGCTGTTGTGCAGCCTGACTTGCATTAAAACTGGCTCATTGTTGCAGGTTTAAAAAGATGGCAAGTTTCAGGCCGAGATAAATAAAATGCGGTGGGAATTTTGTTGTGATCAATTGATTTACAAGGATATTGCCGGGGTTGGAGGGTTTGAGCGACAGGGAGAGGCTGAACTGGCTGGGGCGATTTAGAATGTAAGTGAGGACTGTAGATGCTGGAGATTAGAGTCAAGATTACAGTGGTGCACAGTATAGCACACCAGGTCAGGCAGCATCGGAGGAGCAGGAAAATCGACGAAAAGCGCCCCTCTAATCTTGACTTAGAACGTAGGAGCTGAAAATGTGTTGCTGGAAAAGAGCAGCAGGTCAGGCAACATCCCAGGAGCAGGAGAATCGACGTTTCGGGCATGAGCCCTTCTTCAGGAATGAGGAAAGTGTGCCAAGCAGGCTAAGATAAAAGGAGGGACTTGGGGGAGGGGCATTGGAAATGCGATAGGTGGAAGGAGGTTAAGGTGAGGGTAATAGGCAGGAGTGGGGTGGGGGCGGAGAGGTCAGGAAGAAGATTGCAGGTTACGAAGGTGGTGCTGAGTCTGAGGGCTGGGACTGAGACAAGGTGGGGGGAGGGGAAATGAGGAAACTGGAGAAATGTGAGTTCACCCCTTGTGGTTGGAGGGTTCCTAGGCGGAAGATGAGGTGCTCTTCCTGCAGCCATCGTGTTCCTGTGGTCTGGCGATGGAGGAGTCCAAGGACCTGCATGTCCTTGGTGAAGTGGGAGGGGGAGTTGAAGTGTTGAGCCACGGGGTGGTTGGGTTGGTTGATCCGGGTGACCCAGAGGTGTTCTCTGAAACATTCCACAAGTAGGCGGCCTGTCTCCCCAACATAGAGGAGGCCACATTGGGTGCAGCAGATGCAGTAAATGAGGGAAGTAAGGGGGGAGGGTGTGGGTGCAAGTTTTGCATTTCTTGCGGTTGCAGGGGAAGGTGCCGGGAGTGGAGGTTGGGTTGGTGGGGGGTGTGGACCTGACGAGGGAGTCACGGAGGGATTGGTCATTTCGGAATGCTGATAGGGGAGGAGAGGGAAATATATTCCTGGTGGTGGGGTCCGTTTGGAGGTGGTGGAAATGACGATGGATGATACGATGTATATGGAGGTTGGTGGGGTGGTAGGTGAGGACCAGTGGGGTTCTGTCCTGGTGGCGATTGGAGGGGCAGAGCTTAAGGGCGGAGGAGCAGGAAGTGGAGGAGATACTCTCCACCGCATCTTCTCCGCTCCCCACTCCGGCCTATCACCCTCACCTTAACCTTCTTCCACCTATCACATTTACAACGCCCCTCCCCCAAGTCCCTCCTCCCTACCTTTTATCTTAGCCTGCTGGACACACTTTCCTCATTCCTGAAGAAGGGCTCATGCCCGAAACGTCGATTCTCCTGCTCCTGGGATGTTGCCTGACCTGCTGCTCTTTTCCAGCAACACATTTTCAGCTCTGATCTCCAGCATCTGCAGTCCTCACTTTCCCTTAGAACGTAAGAGGCTGAGGAATGATCTTATAGATGCTTATAAAGTCATGAGGGGCATGGATAGGATAAATAACAAGGTCTTTTCCCTGGGGTGGGGGAGTCCAGAACTAGAGGGCGTAGGTTTAGGATGAGAGGGAAAAGATTTAAAAGGGACCTAAGGGGCAACTTTTTCTTGCCAGAGGAAGTGGTGGATGCTGGTACAATTACAACGTTTAAAAGGCATCTGGGTGGATATATGAATAGGAAGGGTTTAGCAGAATATGGGTCAAATGCTGGCAAATGGGACTAGATTAATTTAGGATATCTGGTCGGCTTGGCAAAGAGTCTGTTTTCATACTGTACATCTCAATGATTCTATTTGGGAGGGTTTAGTGCCCTGAATGTTCCAATGTGTTTAGGAATAAAGGAGTGGTCCATTCCGGGCTGGCTCCGCTCATGCTGGGAGGGAATGATCACACAGGGAATCGGAAGTACTGTGGCAACAGGCCGGTTGGAGCCTGGAGCTGGTAGAGACTCCAACACTCTGCCCCTCAAAACGATAACCACAAGAGTCGCACCATTTTGACGGGCATCCATTAAACCCTGGAGAGGGAACCTCTGCTCAGAGGCAGTGATGCACCTCGCTATGCCACAGATATTTTCTAATCAACGTTTTCAGAGATATTCTTACACTCTCTGGAGAACGTGAGATTTGAAGCTGGGACTTGTGACTCAGTGATAGACTACCCAGTGAGTAAAACACAAATAAATCCAAAACTCCAGTGGGAATATCTTGTACATATCTATATGTTTCTGACCATGGGCCAAACGAATCAGAATTAGCTCTCTGACAGGCTGCATTACTTCTTAAAAATACTTTATCCAACGGAAGGACACTGAGCGATAGTAGTTTGCAATTTCAGTGCCAAGCTGTCAAGTGCCCTTCACAAAATACCTCAATAACCACTGAAAAAGGGGCAGAGCTCTGAAAGCTTGTGATTTCAAATAAACCCGTTGGACTGTAACCTGGTGTGCTCTGACTTCTGACCTTGTCCGACTTCAGGTTTTGGGTGCTGGAGAAGGATCACTGGAAACACCAACGTGTTTCTTTCTCTGCATAAGTACTGCCAGTGTATAGTGGCTCAGTGGTTAGCACCGCTGCCTCACAGCACCAGGGACCTGCGTTCGGTTCCCGTCTCAAGTGACTGTATGGATTTTACACATTCTCTCCCTGTGGCAGGTGAATTGGCCGTGCTAAATTGGCAGCTGTGTTCGTCAGAGGGGAAGGCGGTCTGGCTGGATTATCCCGCGGCGCGTCGGTGTGGACTTGTTGGGCCAAATGGCTGGTTTCCACACTGTAGGGAATCTAATCTAAACCTCCGGAGTTTCTCCGACATTTTCTGTGTGCATTCTAGTTTCAGGTGAAAATGGTGCTCGACTGGGAGCAGCTTTAAACAAAGTCATACATTCGAGGGCAGTTAGACCATCCGGGAATGAAATTGTCATCCGATTACGCGAAAACTCAGTCCTAGAATATTGCCAACATTATCGCAATCTAACAATAGCTGGCCCTTCAGCAATGTACAGGTTATTAAATACAGACGGAACACACAGGGGTGAAGGCGGAAATCTTGCCTGTACAATGAACAGAAGCTTTTGTAATGAAAATATTCAAACTTGCATTAGAAGCCAGAGTGAGAAGGTGAACTGATATTGTTCATTTGCTTAATGATAGTCATGATTTGGAGATGCCGGTGTTGGACTGGGGTGTACAAAGTTAAAAATCACACAAACACCAGGTTATAGCCCAACACGTTTAATTGGAAGCGACGCTCCGAAAGCTAGTGTGCTTCCAATTAAACCTATTGTACTATAACCTGGTGCTGTGTGATTTTTAACTTTGTCCACCCCAGTCCAACACTGGCATCTCCAAATCAGGACTATAACCTGGTGTTGTGTGATTTTTAACTTCATTTGTTCGGGTTAGGATTATATACAAACGTAACTATCAATACCAACTTTAATTGAAATAAAATTATATCGATTGCAGCACTATTTTACGGTTGTAGATATCGCACCTTCATTGAGTTTGATTTCTGGATGAATCGTGAACCCCTTGTGGTAACTCATTCTGAAAGATAAAAAAAAAATCAGCGGAGCGCCTGTGGCGTTGCTCGCAGATAAATACCCACAAAAACCCGACGTTAAAAAGGTGACAAACAGCGTGAGATCTCAAGAATGGTCAAGGTGTTCAGGGCTCGAAAATACCATTGTGGAGCTTCAGGCACTGGTCTGCACCCATTCGTTAATGCCACCGATTTAACCTGCGTCCTGTCCAGTCTTCAGCTGTGCGGCGCGAAGGTAATGTCCCGACCTCTGGGCCACGAGGCCTAGGTTCCAAGTCCCACCTGGTCCTGAGGTGTGTCATAACGTCCCTGAACAGGTTGGTTTGGAAATATCGTCAGTGGCTTGTGCTCTGGGTACATTTTTATTTTCACGCACGTGTATAGATAATGAGCTGCCAGAGGAGGTGGTGGAGGCTGGTACAATTGCAACATTTAAGAGGCATCTGGATGGGTATATGAATAGGAAGTGCTTGGAGGAATATGGGCCGGGTACTGGCAGGTGGGACTAGATTGAGTTGGGATATCTGGTCGACATGGACAAGTTGGACCGAAGAGTCTGTTTCTATGCTGTACATCTCTGTGACTCTTTGACGTTAAACAGATCGAAAATCGAAGAGGATCCGCAAGATTTCCAGCCGTTGGTCATCCAGCAGGTGGTGCTTTGATCCACCAAGCCAATGGGGGAAAGCCCATGTTCGGATTCCTCGCACGAGGAAGGGAATCGGAGAGGTTAAACCGGAATAAAATGCATTAAAATCTAACGTGGACGTGAACGTGTCTGCAAGTTATTCCGCTCCGGGATGCCAAGTATGTGAAATTGGAATGGTCTGGAGGCAGGGTAAATCCGGTTTGGTTTCCCATATCCTGAAACTGCTGTCTCGGAAGGCGATGAGATATCGAAGCAGAATTAGGCCATTCGGCCCGCAGAGTCTGCTCCTCCAATCGAACATTGCTGCCTGTGAATCGGGGCCACAAGCTGGGGAAAGCTTCCCTGGGTCAGTATGAACTTGGACGAAGGGAAACAACCCGCCCACAGCGGAAAGATCGAATTTCCTCGTCGTTCCTATGCTCCCACTTTCAGAAGGTCGGGGAGTTACTCAGAAACTGACTGCCTGGCCTCCAGTGTACTGTCTCTCAGGTCATCTGTTTTATGTGACAGGTTAGGTTTGGAGTGTATTGTCTGCTGGGTTCATGGTCTGTCAGAGCCGAATTAGTTTCCCACTTCCCTGTAACATTTAAAACGGTCGTGGAGAGAAACCTCGCGGCTGAATGCCTTGTCTTTATGCCCTGCACCATTGCTGAACTTTTGACCATGGGTGGCGAGCACTGCTGCCTCACAGCACCAGGGTCCCAGGTTCGATTCCAGCCTCGGGTGACTGCCTGTGTGGAGTTTGCACATTCTCCCTGTGTCTGCGTGGGTTTCCTCCCACAGGCCAAAGATGTGCAGGCCAGGTGAATTGGCCATGCTAAATTGCCCATAGTGTTAGGCGTATTAGTCAGAGTGAAGTGGGTCTGGGTGGGTTAGTCTTCGGAGGGTCGGTGTTGACTGTTGGGCCGAAGGGCCTGTTTCCACACTGTAAGGAATGTAATCTAAAAAAAATTAACCCAGTGCAGGTTGGAGACTTACACATCCTCATCTCCCCCAGCACCAGAAAGCATTGGAGCAGCTGAGAGAAGTCCTAATCCCAGGCTGATTCCTGGGTAGCAGGACGGACACATGAGGAGAGATTGAATATATTCACTGGAGTGTTTAAGAATGGGCGGGGGGGGGGGGGGGGGATCTCATAGAACTCTATAAAATTCTAACAGAACTAGACAGGGTAGATGCTCGAAGGATGTTCTCGCTGGTGGGGGAATCCAGAACCAAGGGGTTAGACACAGGTCTGAGTAAAAAAATCACACAACACCAGGTTATAGTCCAACACGTTTATTTGGAAGCGTCGCTTTCGGAGCGCTTCTCCTTCATCAGGTAACGACTTCCAATTAAACCTGTTGGACTATAACCTGGTGTTGTGTGATTTTTAACTTTGTCCACCCCAGTCCAAAACCGGAAGCTCCACATTTAGGACTGAGATAAGGAGAAATGTCCTCACCCAGAGAGTGGAGACAGCCAGAGAAGGAAGTTAAGGCCAAACTTTTTTAATGTTTCCAAGGCGTAGGTATATTTGTAAAGAAGCAAGGATAGGAGGAGAAAGCGGGAATAAGGAATTGGGTTGGATGATCAGCCATGATCCAACTGCATGGGGTCCTGTGTTTCTGGACACTTCCAGCTGTGAGACCCTCCACGAGACATAAAATAACAGCTAAGGAAAGGACATGCCCATAGCCTGGATCTCCGTTAAGAGTGACCGCAGAAAATAGGAAACGACAACGTTGAAATTATCACATTTTTCTTTGACTTGCTCTGTTCAACCCTAAACTATGATGTGGAAGTGCCGGTGTTGGCCTGAGACAGGCCCCTAATAACACGGACTGGTGTGGTTCCCCTACCCACCTTCTCCAATGGCAATGAGGATGGCCAATAAATGCTGGCCCAGTCAAGCGACAAATCAATAACTTCTGATCATCACATGCGTCTGATGCATGTACTGTAGAGATGCAGTCTGTTTGCAGTAATTCACTGGTCACAAGGAAGTTGTGGCAAGACCAGGGGCCCAGAATATCACTCAACACCAGGTTATAGTCCAACAGGTTTATTTGAAAGTACAGTCTTTCAGGGCGCTGCTCCTTCATCAGGTAGCGACCTCCGAAAGCTTGTACTCCCAAATAAACCTGTTGGGCTAACTCTTACACCAGTTGTGCACATGCACATAAAATAAAGAACTAGGGATGTTGCAAATTGGAAATAAAAACAGAGTTAGCTGCAGGAACTCTGCCCGCATCCGGAGAGAGAGAGAAGCGGCGTTATCGTTTCGGGTGCAGTCCCCTTCAGGAAGTTTCTCTCTCTCTCCCTCTCTCCTACGGTGTTGCCGGACCTGCTGAGTCTCTGCAGTGTTCTCTGCTCAGTTAGTTACAGCCCGCGCCACAATAGCAAACATACTTCAGAAAGCAACGGGTCAGGTGTAAATGAATCACCAACTGGCGCCACATCGTTTCCATATCTGCTTCATCTGAGTCCTATTCTCTCAGTCCAGGTGAAGCCGGAAACTAAGTGTGGGTCAGTGAGGACTAAATCCCATCCCTGTGAAACCCAACTCGGGTAAAAACACCATTTGCTAACAAGCAGGGGAGACAGGTTCAAGTCCCACCTGCTTCAGAAGTGTGTCATAACATCCCTGAACATTTTGATGAGAAAATAAGTGCTCTCCATTTAAAACTCTCTGTGTTCAACAATCGCCAACTCTCACTAAGCGACAGAAAGCTGGTGATAAAATGGTATTCGGAGGCCAGGTGAATGAAACTTGACAAAATAAAGACAAAGGAAGGATATTGGTGGGTATTCCGGAGGTGAGAGTGATATTGAATTGGTGTAGTGTGTACAAAGATTCCAGAGGTTGTTCGTAGTTCCTGTAAGGGGAAGACTGGACCGTTTCTCCTGTGTGTGTGTGTGTGTGTTCCGCTGCTGTTCTGGTTGTCAGCAGAGGTCGGGATTGGGCGGCGCTGTTATTCCGCGTTGCATTGGGAAGTGAAATGGTTGGTCGCTCTCTGAGCTGACGTTCAGGCTCTGAAGGAGGTGTGTGTGTGGATTCATTCGGTGCTGTCACCACCACATGTAGGTGCAGCGGGGGAAGGAGGCGGCAGTGCTGAGAGACAGGGAGCTGTGTGTACGTGTTAGAGAGAGGGGGGCACCCAGTCTCCCGCCGCGCACACAGACACAAACAACAACAACAAAAAAATCACCTTTCTCAAGCTACCTGACTTCTGCCCCTATCTACCTTTCTCCAACCGCTTCACGGAGACTTAACCCGAGACACAGACTGATCGGAACAATCGATCCGCATGCACAGAAGTTAGAGGCCGGACATATCAAAGGAGGAACTTCGACATTTACCTTTCGCGTCGTCAGTGAACGAAGGACAGAGAGAAGAGGGGAGAGCCGAGAACGCTGTTTACCGATCAACAAGAAAAAAAATATAAAGGGCGTTAGAGAAAGAGAGAGAGTTTGACGATCGGTGAAGCTGTTAAGGAGCCTAGCAATTGAATTCTTCCGATTGCAATCGAAATCCAGACGGATATTTCAAGGCGGTTGCGAACAGTTGATAAGCAGCCGTTTTAAAGGGAAAAATAAATTCACTCACACACACAATACCGAGCCAGCGGAGGAGGTAAGGTTGTGTGTGTTTTAAATTCAGGGGTTAATCTCGATATGTTTGTGTGTCGATTTCAATCGGGGTGGGGGGCGGTGGAAAGTGGGATTTTTCCTTTTGCAGACTGAGAAAGGGGTGTGTGTCTGTGTGGGTGGTGGGGGCTGTTTTGTAGAAGCTGCCTTAGCTACATAATAATTTCACCCCCCCCCCCCCCCACTCCCCCTCCTCTGTCTGAATGCCCCCCTTCTCACGGATGGCAGTTCGAGCCCCCTGGCCGCTTCTCTCTCAGTCCAGAATCAGCTCTGCTCCTGTTCTCATTACACAGCTCCCTCTCAACCAATTCTTTAAAAATGCAGCGAAGTTTTTTAAAAAAGCGATTTTTTGGGGGGAGGGGTGGCGGGAAGAAGAGACAGAATTTTTTTTTAATCACTTTAGAATGAAACTTGACTAGGGTCCGGAGTATCCGGGTGTTGGGGAGGAGGGTGGAGTTTACATTATTATTTTTGGGGAGCGATTTCGGTGCATTTTTTTTAAAATAAAAGGAGTCACTGGTTGGGAGGTTACGGAATCTTTTGGCGCCCTATTCCCTGGACACGGGGGTTTCTCTCTCTCTCTCCTGTCGGCTTGATTCTGCCTGAATTGTATTTTTTGAGGGTGGGGGGGGGGGGGGGGGGAAGAGAAAAAGAAAGGAAAAATATTATGGGGAAAGCAATCAGGCACATGGTCAGAGCGACATACCGTCCCCTGCTCCATTCCCTCCCTCCCTCCCTCCCTCCTTCACTCCCTCCCTCCTTCACTCTGTCTTCACCGAGAGAGGCGGAATCCTGTTGAAATGACACCGAAGCAACATTCAGATTAAAGATCAAGGACAGATTAGGCCAGACTAAACATGGGTTTTGAGTAACAGGTTAACAAGAATTCTTTTAATTGGCTTTTTTGGGAGGGAAGGCCTCTGGGCCGGATTTCTGGTTTCCTTCTCGTCAATCTGTTACAAAAGAAAGATACAATCGCTTTTCTTTTTCACCCCTAATTAATATATTTTCCACCTCTTTCTCTCCCACCCCACTGTTTATTTTATGTTCCTCTCCCCCCCCCCCCCCCCCACTCTCCTCCCGCCCAATGTAGATTCGAGGGAGGGCGAACCGTGTATTTTTTTTCTCTCTCTCTCTCTCCTCGCAAGAAAAAGATGGTGAACAACGGGAGCTCACAGGCGCCCAGTGGCAGCGTGAACCGCGCGGGCCTAACCTGGAAGATGTGCGCCGGCTGCCGGGGGAAGATCGCCGACCGCTTCCTCCTCTACGCCATGGACAGCTACTGGCATAGCCGTTGCCTGAAGTGTTCCTGCTGTCAGGCCCAGCTCGGCGAGATCGGCACCTCCTGCTACACCAAGAGCGGTATGATCCTGTGCAGGAACGATTACATAAGGTACATTTCACCCTCCAACCCAACTTCGTTTAGCTGCAGCTGGGCTCTATTTACACTTGACAATCCACCCAACCGACTAAAAAAAAAACCCAAAAACATCCTGAAAGGAATTGCTGGAGAAACTCAGCAGGTCTGGCTGCATCTGTGCAGAGAGAGATCACGGTCTCAGGTCGAGTGACCCTTCCTCAGACATCCTTCCTGAGGCACGTTGAGTCTTGATTTCCCTCTGCACAGATGTTGCCAGATCCGCTGAGTTTCTCCAGAAACAGAAACTGCAGGAAGAGCTCAGCAGGTTCTGGCTGCATCTGTGCAGAGGGAAAGAAAGCAAGAGTTGATGTTTCCGGTTCAGGAAGGGCTTCTGAGGAAGGGTCACTCGATCCGAAACGTAGAACTCCGATTTGTCTCCCCAGATGCTGCCAGACCTGCTGAGCTCTTTCAACATTTCTGTTTTTGTTACTGATTTCCAGCATCGAGCAGTTGTTTCTGTTTTTATTCGAGATTCTCCAGCAGTTGGCCATCCTTCAATGAAGGTCTGTCTCTCTCCATCTCACCTCGAGGTGTTTGACCCTCAGTTTAAACCATCACTGTCTCTTTCTCTTGGCAAATGGGACTAGATGAATTTAGGATATCTGGTTGGCATGGGGGAGTTGGACCGAAGGGTCTGTTTCTGTGCTGTACAATTCTCTGATTATAATGTGAGAGCAGCCCCATGGTCTGTAACGGTTCAATTCTAGCGAGAGAACCCCCCCTCCCACATACATTTATCTGACTTGAGGGTCCCCACACTCCGTGTTAAATCAGATATCTGCTGGGATTTTTCTCAGATCTCACCTCTCATTCCTCATATTTTAAGATCTACTTAGGAAAGGGGGAATTGCAATTTAAAATTTATTGGAACCCAGGCAAATAAAAAATAAAACTCCAGCTCTCTCTCTACGCACCTTCTCACCGAAATGGGACTTCCAAACAACTTTGAAGTGTAGAAAGGTTAGAGTCACGCGATTGGAGGAGGTTGGCAAATTAATTTATTTCATGTCATTCGATTTTTTTCGCGATATTTGAATTGAGGCTCTCAAATCATCCCAGCCAGTAACTGGAAGATTTGCAATTGTGCAGAGGGACTGTTTTTGAGGTTTGTAATTCTTGTTTTTGCAACGGTTAAACTGCACGTTCCCGTCACTCTAAACCGACAAGGTCAAGGAAATTAAATGGGGTTAAGGAAGGTGATGCATTTTTAACTTAAAATATGCGTCTGCTCCATGTGGAGTGTGGGGGCGGGAGAGGAGGAGGAAGTTCCCGGGAAAGTTGACTTTCCGTGACTTGGGAGAGAGAAAGAATTTCATAAAAACCGAAGCCGGTGGAAGTGAGAGTTGTGGTCGTTTTCCACAACCTTCCTCTTGGCACGTGACTCAGCTTCCAATCGTCAAAATGGAAGGGAACAACAGAGGGGATCACGTGTCACAACTTTCAAGGGATTAAATATTTCATTTCTGTGAGTGTTCCTTTTCGGAGGGGTATTTTGCTTTCCTCTTCGGAAAGGTTGAGCAAGTTTTCTGAGCTTGCAGATGCAGGGCAGAACGTATCCAACTCCCACCAGTTTACTGAGCTGCTGTGAATTTTAGTGGCAATGAGCTTGTCAGACACTAAATCACAATCGAGAGAAATATAAAGCTCTGATTTCAGCTCGATAGGGGGATAATTGAAGTGAGATTGGTTGGATTCTGTGTGCGTGTAAAACTGCTGATTAATTCAGCCCCAACCCCCTCTAAATGCTGGATCTTTCTTGTGCTAGATCCTAGACTAATTAAGAAACAGTCTGGATCGACACTTTTTTTGGGGTGGGGGTAGGGGAGCGGGTTGAGGGAAGATATTGTTAATAAACTGGAGATTGTCTGGGAGACGAACACTGGATCCTGTAGTTTCTGATCTCCCAGATAGAGGATTCAATGGGACTCGGCACAATTAAAAGCTTTAATTAGTGACAGCTCTTTCAGCCTCAACCTGTCCCTTCTTTTACATATATGTTTTTTTAAAAAATCTAATGAGATATTCCAGAGGCTCAATTTGAGTGCTGGTGAGCAGAGGAGACAAAATGAATAGAACCGACAGCCAACAAACAAAACATTTAATTAAGAAAATTGGCTTTTGAGAGTGGGATTACACCAGCTCGGGTGGTGCTTTTGCTCTCTCTTTTACAATTCCCAGGCACGGAAATGAAGTAAAATGATTGTCCACTGCCCCCCACACCCCCTCACCCTCTTTGTCCCCTCCCTCTCGCCCCCACCACTCCGTCACTCTCATCCCCTCAAAATCCCCTCACTCTCTCTCCCTCCTCAGTTTTTTTGCCCCGTCCTCTCTTCACTCCCTCCCCTCTTCCCCAACACTCCTCACTCTCTTCCCCTGCCCCCACTCCCTCTCTCTTGCCCATCACTTTCTTAACCCTACACTCTCTTCCCCCCACTTTCCTCCCCCTCCTCCACTCTCCCACATTCTCCCTTTCCCCACTCTAGGCCACAACCCACTCTCTCCCCTCGCCCCACTCTACTCCACCTCTCCCTACTCTATCCCCACTCTCCCCTACCTCCATCAACCCCTATCCCCATCACCCCCACTCTCCACTCTCCCCATCCCTCACTTTTCCCCTTCCCCCTCCCCCATTGCTCATTTTTACCTTCCCCTCCCCTCCCCCACTCTCCCCTTCCCGCATTCTCCCCCTTTCCCCCATTATCCCCTTCCCCCCCAAACTCCCACTTTCCCCTCCCCCTCACTTCCTCCAGTGCACCTTCTCCTCCTCCTCACTCTTCCCCTTCCCTCACCCCACACCCCTCCCACTCTCCCCGCCACACTCGCCCTCCTCCCCCACTCTCCCCTGCCCCCAATCTCCCACATCACCCACATCCACCCTTCCCCACTCCACTCTCTCCCCCATTCCCCACCCCACTCTCTCCCCCACTCTCTCCCCACACCCACTCTCTTCCCACACTCCCCCACACCCACTGTCCCCCCACTCTCCCCTACACCCACTGTCCCCCCACTCTCCCCCACACCCACTGTCCCCCCACTCTCCCCCACACCCACTGTCCCCCCACTCTCCCCCACACCCACTCTCCCCCACTCCCACTCTCCCCCCACACTCCCCCACTCCCACTCCCACTCTCCCCCCACACTCCCCCACTCTCCCCCCACACTCCCCCACTCTCCCCCACCACCCCCCACTCTCTTCCCCCACTCTCTTCCCCCACTCTCTTCCCCCACCACACCCCACCCTCTCCCCCAACCCCCCACTCTCGGCCCCACCCCATAACTCACTCCCCACTCTCCTCCCCACCCCCCCCACTCTCTGCCCCACCCCACAAACTCTCCCCTCACTCTCCCCCCCCAAATCTTTCCCACTCTCCCCAAATCTTTCCCACCCTCTCCCCCTCCCCCCACTCTCTCCCCCAAGCCACCACTCTCTGCCCAACCCCTCCCCCACTCTCTGCCCCACCCCCACTTCCTCCCCCACACCCAACTCTCCCCTCACTCTCCCCATCCCCAAACCTCTCCCCCACCCCCCAAATCTTTCCCACTCTCCCCCCACACCCCCACTCTCTCCCCTACCCCCCACTCTCCCCCAGCCTCCACTCCCCACTCTCTCTCCCCTCTCCGCCCACCCCCACTCTCCCCTCTCCACTCTCTCCCCCACTCCCCACTCTCTTCCCCAACCCCCCAATCTCTCCTCCCCACTCTCTCCTCCCCACTCTCTCCCCCCTCTCCGCCCACCCCCACTCTCTCCACTCTCTCCGCCCACCCCCACTCTCTCCCCCACCCCCACTCTCTCCCCCACCCCCACTCTCTCCCCCACCCCGCACTCTCTCCCCCACCCCGCACTCTCTCCCTCCCCCACTCTCCCATCCACCCCTCTCCACCCACCCCCACTCTCCCACCCCTCCACTCTCTACCCACCCCCACTCTCCCACCCCTTCACTCTCTACCCACCCCACTCTCTACACACCTCCACTCTCCCACCCCTCCACTCTCTACCCACCCCACTCTCTCGCCCCCCCACTCTCCCACCACCCCCACTCTCCACCCACCCCCCCACTCTCCACCCACCCACCCCCACTCTCCACCCACCCCCCCACTCTCCCACCCCCCCACTCTCCACCCACCCTCACTCTCCAACCCCCCCACCCCCCCCACTCTCCCATCCATCCCACTCTCCCCACCCTCATCCCCCCACTCTCCCCACCCCCATTCCCCCACTCTCCCCACCCTCATTTCCCCACTCTCCCCACCCCCATTCCCCCACTCTCCCCACCCTCATTTCCCCACTCTCCCCACCCCCATTCCCCCACTCTCCCCACCCTCCCCATTCCCCCACTCTCCCCACCCTCCCCATTCCCCCACTCTCCCCACCCTCCCCATTCCCCCACTCTCCCCACCCTCCCCACCCCCATCCCCCCATCACCCCACCCTCCCCACCCCCATCCCCCAACTCTCCCCACCCACCCCACCCCCACCACCCCCAACCCCACCACTCTCCCCCACCCCCACTCTCCCCCACCCCCACCCCCCACTATCCCCCCACCCACCCCCACCATCCCTCCATCCACCCCCCCACTATTCCCCCACCCACCCCACTATTCCCCCACCCACCCCCACTATCCCTCCATCCACCCCCACCCCCCCACTATCCCCCACCCCTAACCCCCCCACTATTCCCCCACCCACCCCCACTATTCCTCCATCCACCCCCACCCCCCCACTATCCCCCACCCCCAACCCCCCCACTATTCCCCCACCCACCCCCACTATCCCTCCATCCACCCCCAAACCCCTCACTCTCCCCCCCCCAAACCCCCCACTCTCCCCCACCCCCACTCCACCTACCCACTCTCCCCACCCCCATTCCCACCCACCCCCACCACCCCACTATCCCCCCACCCCCACCACCTCACTATCCCCCCACCCCCACCACCTCACTATCCCCTCATCCCCCCTCCACCCACCCCCCCACTATTCCCTCATCCCCCCACCCCCCCACTATTCCCTCATCCCCCCACCTCCACCCCCATCCCCACCTCCACCTCCGCCTCCCCTCTCTCCACCCACCCCCCCCCAACTCTCCTCCCACCCCCCCCAACTCTCCTCCCACCCACCCCCCAACTCTCCTCCCACCCACCCCCAACTCTCCTCCCACCCCCTCAACTCTCCCCCTCCTGCTGTTGACGTTAAGCGATCAATACGGAATCTCAGTTGAAAGTGCAGCCACCTGAACAGCACAATGATAGTCGGCGAGTCACGGAACTATTAGTGAGCGAAAAAACCCCTCTAGTATTTCAAAAATTAATTAAACCGCATGCAATTTAGGGGGACGTTTATCTTGATTTGTCATAACAGCATTAATTCAAGGTCTTTAATTCACTTGGGGCCATATCTGTTACTCGGAATTAGCCGAGCGTCGTTTTAAGCTTTTTCCAGTCTCAACCCCTTCTCCAGAAAATAAAACTCTTGTTTTGTTGTATTTATTTTTTTTTATCTGCAACCTTTTCACCCCCTCCCTTTTCCTCCTGGTGTCCCTTTTGTCTGAGATAATGCAAAAAGCACCGCTTTATGTATCCCGTTCAAACGCTTGAAAAGAGTTCGCTTTCATTCTGATGCTGTGATTGATTGAGGTCCGAATTGTTGAAATATTAACGACCTTTTCGACTCGGCGTCCTCAAGAAAATTGAAACCAATTTTCCATCGTCACAGTCTGAGGACGGCTGGGGGTTAGTGGGGGGGGGAGAAGTGGTGAGGTGGGGAGAAGGGGAGAGGGGGGGGGAATTAAACCCTCCTTGTTTTAATGAGTTGGCGCTGAGTTTGATGGGGAGGGGGAAGATGTGAGATTGAACAAGCAGGAATCATTAGGAGTCAGACTGATAGAGTCTTAATTGAGCGCTTGGGGTTCCCGAAGCTCCATCAAAGAGCGGTAAATGAACTTGAGGAATTCCCTCTGTTTGGTGCTATTTACATTCGAGTCACGCAGCTCCCAAAGTGAAAAAAAGTTTAAGCTAATGTTATACACTTGGCCTTGTGTGCTCTCCCGCTTCCCATCTGTCCAGAACTGCAGTCATAATTACCACCAAACAAAACAAAAATCTCCAGCAAAAACATTCCAATCAAATGCATAGACTTTTGTGTAGGGGGCGATGGAGTTGGTCATACGGAGATGTTACGAATATTAGAAATGTGTTTTAATAAAATGTATTTTAAACCTCTCAAGTGAGCAATTGCAGCTGATGTCCAATTTGAAATACTTGGGCGTTTTAATTCTGTCAGGTCAACCTTCCCTCTCCCACTCTGCGTCCGTAACAATTCTATTGTTCCAACTCATTGAAGGTTACGTCCGCAGGTATTCAGTACAAAGTCTCTGTCGACAACACACACATAGTCCCGTCGTGTCTATATTTTGTAAATCCATTTTCCCGAGCGGGTTGAGATGTCACTGTATATTATGACCTTGTCTTTCATGCTTTTCTTTTGTTGCTTTCACGGGGGGGAGATGGGGTTAAAAACATATCCCCGAAATAAAATTCCCGCCCCCTCCCCAAAATATAAAAATGGCGAGAGCAGTCCCTTCCAGCAGGATTTTGAGTGGTTAATGTCGCTCAGAAACTCACTGTCGGCGTCACATGAGCCATTAGAATTCAGCCACCAGTGTGCCGATGTGTATCTGAACTAATTAGTTTTGAGATGGAGTTTTGATTGAAGTTCTACAATCGATGCCTGTGTAAAATTTGTTTCTGGCGCGCTCTATTAAAGGCTATCTTAAGCGGGCAGCTTTACTGCGCTGTGTGTCGATAGTTTTAATAAACATCTTGAAGACTATTTTTCAATAAATTGGCGACAGCAAATTAGTGCAACGCGATATGACAGTCATTATTCAGAATGTTGGCGCAAAAATAAGAAATAGCAGGGAGAGTGTAAGGGGAGCATTATCATTTTAATTTAATTTATTTATTTGGTTGTCCAAATCTCTTCCCTTGAAATCGTCTGCCCGAATGCCTTTGGTTTAGTTTCATTACATCCTGAGAACGCTGCACAGAGCACCAACGTGATGGGGAATGGCAGGCGATCCCAGTAAATTACTTTTCTCGTCAAATCGAAATTTCATTCTGGTTGTTAGGGAACGTCGAACTGAAGCAGATGAAGTCATTCTGAGTTGGGTCGCAGTTCCCCCTTCAGCAGATAAGGAAGTCTGAACACACATTTCATTACAGAACACAAGCGTCTGGAGCAGTGAGAGGGAAATCTGCACTGTCCACGCTCTGCCTGAGAGAGTTAACCCTTGCACACAACAACAATTTTTTTTTAAAGCGGGAGATCATGTGGGAGCATAGGGCTATGTCACAGGCATGGGAGGGATAAAGGTTCCAGCTCAAGATAAGGGCTTGTTGGAGGAAAGCATGCTTATGGGTTATTCCCTGTTTGAAAAATGTTCATTTTGGGGCAGACTAACTCCCTCAATCCTTCTGTGGGCAGATGGTTTAGCCCTATGTCTGTTTCATAACAGTTTCTCAGGTTGGATCCTGCCCTGACTGATGGTGTTTTTTAATGGTAGTCTCTGTACTTTTGCAGAAAGTTTTAGTTCTTCCACAGGAGATTTCAGTGCTGGCCCCCCACTTAGTCAACTCGCAAAGGTAACCAGCTATTTAATATTCCAGGATAGTTGGGCTTCAAGGACAGTGATTCTTTGTGTTATGTCGTTATTCTAACTCCATTTGAATGCGTTTTTTAAAATGATGCAAGTAGTTATTTGGGGAGTTGGAATGAAAAGTGATTAACAAATAATGAAATGGTAATGTCTACGAAGTGTACAGTTCTATACCAGAGGTCATGTATGCTAAGTACTGGGAGCCACACAATCTCTCTCCTTTCCTTCCAGTCAACATTCCCCTGTAAATCAGTAACTGTTGAAATGTTTCTCAGCAGCTGCTCGATAATAATGGTAATGTCTAACTGTTGTCATGCTTTTGTGTTTAGATTGTTTGGGAACAGTGGGGCGTGCAGTGCGTGTGGACAATCTATACCAGCCAGTGAGTTGGTCATGAGGGCACAAGGCAACGTCTATCACCTCAAGGTAATGGCATCCATTGTGCTTAGAGGAATTGCTGAACTGTCATTATCTGGACGGCATTTTTATCCCTCAGTTGATTACTATTGACATCTTTACTGGTTATAAAAATGATCATCCCTGGCTCACTGTTGCCCACATTGTAGATTGGTAGTTTGAAATGCTGAGATCAGTCACATAGTATAAAGCGGTGATGTGTAGAAATATTCACAGCATTGTTACAGGCCATTCAGCCCAGTACAGTCCCTAAGAGCCTCTTACTAATCTACTTTATTCCCTCCCTGCCCCCAGCAGCATGACATTCTTTTGGATGTGTTTTCTACTTCATACTGAGAAGGACTGTAATGTTTAACTTTTTAACTTTGTTTCTTTATTTTCTACTTTGCACCTAAGACTTTGTACGTAGATACCTTTGTACCTAAGATGGTGCTGGGAATAGTGACATTCTACACTTTTTACTTCTGTACTTGAGTACACATGACAATAAAATTTAACTCTAATTCTGTCTCATTAACTTTTATATTGCTCACATCAGCTAAATTTGTGGTAACAAATTTCACATTCTTCATTTGCTCATGAGGATAGATGTTTTTTGCTGAATTCCTTTATTTGATTTATTACTATCATATTTACAGCTCTGTAATTGGAAACATCTCTGGTATGTTCACCCTTTCAAACCCCATAATAATTTTAAAGATCTGTACTAGGTAACTCCTCAGCAGCCGCGTTTTTCTTGAGAAAAGATTTGCAGCCTTTGTGTAAGAGGGTTGAGTTTATCCTAAGCTTATTGCTTGGTAACTGAACAAATGCTGGTTTTGGTTTCTGCCTTCCCTACAGTGCTTTACTTGTGCCACTTGCCGGAATCGTCTTGTCCCTGGAGACAGGTTTCACTATATCAATGGCAGTTTATTCTGTGAACATGACAGACCCACGTCCCTTATCAATGGACATTTGAATCCACTTCAGAGCAATCCTCTACTATCCGACCAGAAGGTAAGCTTAGGTCCTGTGTGGCTTCTGCCTCCTTTTTATACTTTATACTCGAGGTGAGAAGATTCAGTGAAGGGAGTCATAATAGTTTTGAATTTATTTGGAGACGTTATGCAGAGCAAATTGCAATTCATCTTCAATTTGAAGTCTGGTCTTTTGTTGAATGTTAAATATGAAGATGTAATAATGTGTAGCATGTAAACTCAACATTAAACAGAATTGTATTTTGTTCCTTTAATGAAAATAACCAGGTGGTAAGAGTTGTGCCGTGTGATGTAACTTTTCTGTGACATTGACATGACATGATGGGATGCTCCAGCAAGGTCATTCCATGTGTGCCAGCTTGTTTTCACTTGTTTTTTGGTGTACCTGGGCTTTGGAGTAAAGTGCAGTATCTGCTTTGGTGCTGGCTTCTGTGCGTGGTGCGTGCTCTCCTCCTGCCACCAATAAATAAATAAAAATGTTTTATTGGCAAAGATAAGAGACTCAAATCATTTTGCACTACCAGTGGGTGGATCTCATTGACATGTTTTAACCTGATACAGTGAATGTTTGATGTAAATGCTTCCCTACTTTCACCACTTCTTTGCTCCTTACTTAGTTATAGAAAAACAAACACCCGAGCGATTTTATATTCTGAAAGCTGCAACAGAGTTGAGAAGGAAGCGCTCTTTGAACAGTTTAACCAGAAATTAGAAATGTTGTGTGATGTATTGGGATTGAGGTGGTCCATACCCTAGCAGATTCAATTTGGAAGCACTCGCTACAGAATCAATGTAATTCTGCATTGCTTCATATTGTTCCTTACTATTGATCAGCATTTCTATCATGATCTGAGTAACTTGTTAGATAGGCTGAAATCAAATTAAATATCACAATGTTTCATATTATCCATAATGAAGTTTCTCATAATGGGAGGGGGTGCATTATATTCATGAGTTAGCAGTCTCGTCTCATCAAAGTTGCAGATGTTATGCAATCATTCGACCGCAATCCTTTACTCTCTTTTAGTGACTCTGCCTGACACCCAACGTTCCTTGCATCATCCAGTTAGTAGGAATGACTCTTTATCCTTCTGTCCCTAATATCACGCTATAGCACTCCCTGTTCTTTTGGGGTAAAAACAATGACTGCAGATGCTGGAAACCAGATTCTGGATTAGTGGTGCTGGAAGAGCACAGCAGTTCAGGCAGCATCTGAGGAGCAGTGCTACTTCTCGGATGCTGTCTGAACTGCTGTGCTCTTCCAGCACCACTAATCCAGACCCTTCACTATCCCATGACTCAGCTTCTAATTTAGATGCTTGACCTGCTATTCCAGTACACATTGATACGGGATAAGTATATTGAGTGGAAAGACTGCAATAGAATCAAAATGTTTATGATTTAATGTGCAAATTATCTTGAGTGCTGAGTTAAGGCAAAAAAAAATCTCCCATCAGAACTGGTTTGTATATTCCTTGAAGCTTATGTGTTATTGATTTTACCAATTTGGACATCCTGGATGAATTTAGTCTCTGATGTTGACACTCACTTTCATATCATGGTTTAATGTGGATTGAGAGTGAGGTATGTTGTTCCCTTATTGATAACACCGTTTCTGTATAAATAGCACTATAGTGGTGTCACTAGTTAATATGCCTCTGATTTTAGACATATTTTCAAATGTCCTCCCTCTTAGTTCCTTAGCAGATATGTGTATATTTAAACAGAAGTTGTAATGGGATACTTGAGTGAGAAACCATGTCTCCAATTCAAAAGAGGATGAGATGAGTCTAAAGATTGTAAATTATCTGTCCAACAAGGAAAGTAAACGGCAAAAGCTTGTATGTGGAGGTGGCCAAGTTATTCCAACTACCACACGTGCTTTTCTTTCCTATTTGCAACATAAATGGGTGCAGTGGGAATATGAAGAGGTCCAAGTTTTGTCTAGAAATTGTCCCTTGATCTAGATCTGTGGCTCACGACCGAAGCATTGCCCTCGCAACAGATTGGTTCATTGGGAGCTACCTGGGATCTGGTGTGACACTGGGTTTTTGAATCTGGTTGGATCTCAGCCTGATCCACTGTTTCCTGCCACCAGCCTTTCAAATTCTGCAGACGATTCACTCATGATTTAAATGGCCAAATGGAGTCAGCAACACTGGAAGGGTTAATCGTGTGGAATTTTAACAAGTGTTAAACAGATGGGTTTTTTTTCCCCTTCTCAACTTCAGAGTAATGTCAACAATTCTGTGCCAAACGCAGCGTTGCTTTTTAAAGGTCCTTTTCCCCCATTCTCCACTTTTAACCTTGTATTCTTTGGGAAGTTTAGGAAAAATGGCAATTTCTGCCCCACCCCCTCCAGTTAGATAGCTCCTTCGCCCCCACCCTTACTCTCCACCTCTTTGTGTTACTAACTGAACAGGACTCTGCTCTGGTAGGCAAAGTACTGTCAAGGACAGAAAGAGAGCCTGATAAGTTTTTGTTCCTTAAAACAAAATGCAAAACATTTCCATTAAAACAGCATAATTGGTGTTGTCTCTGTCGATAGGGGCCGACATTTGATGTTCATTTATTAAATAGGCGCTAGGCTGCTCCCTAATCTCTTTGTTCAAGACAGACAAATTACCTTTCTCACACTGTGGTCAAACTCAGGGGAATTATAGCTCAATGCCTCAGCTAGTTTAATTAGCCTGCAAGTGGGGGGTTGCAAATTGCTAATGCACCTCAGGCTTTTAGTAGCTCGATCAGAGGGTGAAACAGGGAAATGCACTAAACTGATAAAAATTCTAACTGGTGAAATGTCAAGAAAATAGAACTTTTATTTAAAATAAAATTGACTTGTGTATTTAGCTAGCTTATTGGGTGTTGGTTGCTGTATTGTTTGGAAAGCGGGCATTACTCTGTCAATTGCGACACTGTTTGCCTCACCAGTTCAGTCTCTCTCTGTCTAGAAAAAAACTTTTGAGTGTTTTTTTTGTTGTGCACTGTAATCTGGTAAACAATATTTGTGCCTTTTCTCTCCACCCCATTGTAAATGGTTGCAGACTGCGGTTTCAGTGATGGTGTGCAGTCTTTTAAACCCAGTCTGTGTACCATTCTTCCCTGTTTTATTTGGGTAAAATGAAAGCAAGGCTTCCATTTTGTAGTTATGTTCACCCATTTGGTACACAACTTTTTATCAATTTTGTTTTGCTTGATTATAAAATAGTCAAATCCATTATTTGTTTACGCACAGTGTTTAGCGCACTGGTTCCACATCGAATTATTTAAGTTATGTAAAATCTAAGTAGTCTGAAACTGATAGCTGCTTAGAATGAATTTATGAGCCTGACTGTTATGTTCTGGCTGAAATTCCAGAAATCTAGTTGAAAAATGGATTAATGAAATGGAGATGTTTATATCGATACGCGACACGTCTTGGCCATACCATTCTGAGTTAAATCAGTTTTTTCAGTTCAAAACTTTCAATGAAATGAAAATTAGGAAATAGTATAAGTATCCAAAAAATGATAGTGTGTATTTCCTGCAAATTCTTCTTGGTAGAACGGGTCTTGGGGGCATTTTGGGAGAGGGCTTTGATTATGGTGCACTTTCCCCTCTCCTTGAGCTGACTTTTCTCACTGTTTTGATCTGCAGGTTTGCTGAGATGGGTTTGAGCAGTGCAGAATGCGTGCCTTCATCTTTTCGATCTGGCTCATCGCAGGTGGACCCCACTTTGTTCCAGTAGACAGTCATGTTTTTTGGCTGGTTTCAATGCCAGGTACACGACGACATTGCACACTTATATACCCTTGCTAGTTTGCTCTCACCAAGCTGTTCTTGCATTAAAAGTGACTTGAGGACACCAGATTATGGACTCCGTGAACCCGGGCTAATGAGACTGTTCAGAAAGGGGGTGGGGAGGCAAAAATACATATGGCCCATTTTGGAGGACATCTGGAATAATGACAAATTAAACTAATTACTGGAGGTTTTGAGATGTGCTTTGTACCTACATTAATGATTAGCAAGGCACTGGCCTCGGGATTCCCCCTCCTCCCTGTATTCTATTTTCTTTACGACATCCTTGCAAAAAATTGTGTTGGCTCTTTGTATTTCTAAGTGTTGTATTGACGATGTGTTTATTGCTATTATTATTAATAAAGAGGCGGCATTGGGAGAAAAAAAATCCAGTGATTTTGTGGTAGTTCTCTATCATATAAACACTTTTAGTGGTTCTCTGTACAATAACATGTATGTATGCATGTATGTGATTTGTCAAATGTTGCTTCTCCCCCTCCAACCCCCAGCAAAACCATCCCAGCTTTCTAGTATCTAATGTAGGACTTTAAGAATGGAAATTTTATTTGTGATATTTTCAAAAAAAAAACATTTGCTCTAGTATGGTGTATTTAAATAATAAAAAGCTTGAACTGGGGAAAGATGAATTGTGTGTGTTCTTAAATAAACTTAAATAAGCACCACAAGCTCCAGTTCCATTTCCAGTAAAACTGGTAGAAATATTTTTTAATATGTCAACTTTTAATGAGTTCCGTCTATTTAGTATTGGCTACAATGAGAAAACGCTTTATGTACTTTAGATTATAGACCTATTACGTTACAAATGTCATTTGTGCTCAGATAATCCATATGCAAGCAGTAAAATAGTGTCTTTGATCTGTTTATAGTAATGGGGGAGGAGTGGAGGGGCGCGGGTGAGTGGTAATGGATCTGAAAACCTTAAATCTAAACGAGAGTATCATAAATCACTGAAGTCATGTTTGGAAGTATTTAGCACCAGAGGTTTTCACGAGAAAAGGTATGAATGAACTTTCGGTGGAGGGGGCTATAAGTTGGATAAAATCGTGCCACAATTGGTTTTGCCCACAGAGAGAGGCTGCTCAGACCTGCATTCTATCATTGAAATGCATGTCCTGATAGGTTAATACAAGGTTTTCACCCGGAACAAACAAGGAACACAATGTTCTATAAATCAGGGCAGCACTGAGTCCAGTTTAAAAAGCCATTAACTGAGGGCAGGAATTGACAGAAATGACCTGCTTTTCTGTCTCTGGTTTCTTCTTAAGTGACAGTGACACTGTGTTAATGTGGGAGAACTCTGACACTTATCACAGGACACTGTTTAAAAAGCAGTATTTGCCTATTGCTTTTAGGGGATTTTTTTTGTTACAAATGCCTTTTTAAACAAAAGCACCTGGACATTTTTTTGGCGTTATGCAACTGGATCATGCTGGTTTTTTTTAAAGGTTTTAAAATCTCTGTTACAAGCAAAATGTGATGATAGATTCAGAAGTTGGACTCACACATAAGCTGAAAACTACATACTCCTGATTTACCTGGATTTCCTGCAAGTAACCCAAGTCGTGTTGAGAAGCAGGATATTGCTAATGGCTAAAAAAATGAGTAGCAATGTCTTTAATGTAAAGACTTATGATCTATCCAAATCTTTCAGCTGATTTAGATCTACTTACTGAAAAATTTGTTTGCTGAAATCTTTTATATCCTTTTTTTTGGCCTAAAGTGATCACTTGCTTCAGTTTCTATTGGGAGGTATCTCTGGCCATTTATTACATTAAGGGTGTCAAACTCTGTTGTTATTTTCTCTCTGCTTTTGTAAGGCACTCCTTTTAAAACCCTACCTTTCTGCACAAGCATTTGGTCACCTGTCCTAATGTCTATGCAACTTACTGTGAAATCCTGGTTTGCAACATTTACTATGAAGTGCATGGTGAATTGTACTACATCAAAGCTGCTATATGAATGTAAGTTGTAACCCTCTGAAACCTAATAGAGGGATTTTAATTTTTTTAAAAGCTTCTGTTTTCTGACTGGTTACAGATTCATAGAGCCAGAGAGATGTGCAGTATGGAAACAGACCCTTGGGTCCATGCCATGCCAACCCCAGATATCCTAATCTAATCTAGTCCCATTTGCCAACACTTGGCCCATATCCCTTTAAACCCTTCCTATTCATATACACATCCAGATGCTTTTTAAATGTTGTGATTGTACCAGCCTCCACCACGTCCTCTGGCAGTTCATTTCATACACGTACCATCCTCTGCGTGAGTAAGTTGCCCCTTAGGTCCCTTTTATATCTTTCCCCTCTCACCCTAAACCTATGCCCTCTAGTTCTGGACTTCCCCCACCTCAGGGAAAAGACCGGGGTTGAATGACCTTTCCTCAGACTTCATTTGCTTTTATTATGTCCTACTGATCAGAGCATTGACCCTTGAGATAGCAGCGAGTGTGTCCCCACCACCTGACACATAAGACCATAAGACATAGGAATGGAAGTAAGGCTATTCAGCCCTTTGAGTCCACTCCACCATTTAATCCCAAACTGTTGTAGTCCTATTTACCAGCACTTGGCCCATATCCCCTAAACCCTTCCTATTCATATACCCATCCAAATGCCTCTTAAATGTTGCAATTGTACCAGCCTCCACCACATCCTCTGTCTGCTCATTCCATACATGTACCACCCTCTGTGTGGAAAGGTTGCCCCTGAGGTCTCTTTTATATCTTTCTCCTCTCACCCTAAACCTATGCCCTCTAGTTCTGGACTCCCCAACCCCAGGGAAAAGACTTTGTCTATTTATCCTATGAAATCCTCATGATTTTGTAAACCTCTATAAGGTCACCCCTCAGCCTCCAATGCTCCAGGGAAAACAGCCCCTGCCAGTTCAGCCTCTTCCTATAGCTCAAATCCTCCAACCCTAGCAATATCCTCATAGATCTTTTCAGAACCCTTTCAAGTTTCACAACATCTTTCCGATAGGAAGGAGACCAGAATTGCACGCAATATTCTAATAGTGGCCTAACCAATGTCCTGTACAGCCACAACATGACCTCCCAACTCCTGTATTCAATACTCTGACCAATAAAAGAAAGCATACCAAACGCCTTCTTCACTATCCTATCTACCTGCAACTCCACTTTCAAGGAGCTATAAACCTGCACTCCAAGGTCTCTTTGTTCAGCAACACTCCCTAGGACCTTACTGTTAAGTGTATAAATCCTGCTAAGATTTGCTTTCCCAAAATGCAGCACCTCGCATTTATCTGAATTAAACTCCATCTGCCACTTCTCAACCCATTGGCCCATCTGATCAAGATCCAGTTGTAATCCGAGGTAACCTTCTTCGCTGTCCACTACACCTCCAATTTTGGTGTCATCTGCAAACTTACTAACTGTACCTCTTATGCTCAATCCAAATCATTTATGTAAATGACAAAAAGTAGAGGACCTAGCACCGATCCTTGTGGCACTCCACTGGTCACAGGCCTCCAGTCTGAAAAACAACCCTCCACCACCACCCTCTGTCTTCTACCTATGAGCCAGTTCTGCATCCAATTAGCTAGTTTTCCCTGTATTCTGTGAGATCTAACCTTGCTAACCTTGTTGAATGCCTTACTGAAGTCCACTTGGATTACATCTACCGCTCTGCCCTCATCACTCCTCTTTGTTACTTCTTCAAAAAACTCAATCAAGTTTGTGAGATATGTTTTCCCATGTTGACTACCCCTAATCAGTCCTTGCCTTTTCAAGTACATGTACATCCTGTCCCTCAGGATTCCCTCCAACAACTTGTCCACCACCGAGGTCAGGCTCACTGGTCGATAGTTCCCTGGCTTGTCCTTACCACCCTTCTTAAACAGTGGCACCATATTAGCCAACCTCCACACTTTCGGCACCTCACCTGTGACTATCAATGATACAAATATCTCAGCAAGAGGCCCAGCAATCACGTCTCTCGCTTCCCAGAGAGTTCTCGGGTACACCTGATCTGGTCCTGGAGATTTATCCACCTTTAACCATTTCAAGACATCCAGCACTTCCTCCTCTGTAATCTGGACATTTTGCAAGATGTCACCATCTATTTCCCTACATTCTATATATGCCATATCCTTTTCCACAGTAAATACTGATGGAAAATACTCATTTAGTATCTCCCCCATTTTCTGCGGCTCCACACAAAGGCTGTCTTGCTGATCTTTGAGGGACCCTATTCTCTCCTGAGTTATCCTTTTGTCCTTAATGCATTTGTAAATACCCTTTGGATTCTCCTTAACTCTATTTGCCAAAGCTACCTCATGTCCCCTTTTTGCCCTCCTGACTTCCCTCTTAAGTATACTCCTACTGCCTTTATACTCTTCTAAGGATTCACTCAATCTATCCTGATGATACCTTACATATGCTTCCTTCTTTTTCTTAACCAAACCCTCAATGTCTTTAGTCATTCAGCATTCCCTATACCTACCAGCCTTTCCTTTCACCCTAACAGGGATATACTTTCTCTGGATTCTCGTTGTCTTATTCCTGAAGGCTTCCCATTTTCCAGCCAGCCCTTTACCTGCGAACATCTGTCCCCAATCAGCTTTCGAAAGTTCTTGCCTAATACCATCGAAATTGGTCTTTCTCCAATTTAGAACTTCAACTGTTTGATCTGGTCTATCCTTTTCCATCACTGTTTTAAATCTAATAACATTATGTTTGCTGGCCCCAAAGTGCTCCCCCACTGACATCTCAGTCACCTGCCCTGTCTTATTTCCCAAGAGTAGGTCAAGTTTTGCACCTTCTCTAGTAGGTACATCCACATATTGAATCAGGAAATTTTCTTGTGCACACTTAACAAATTCCTCTCCATCTCAACCCTTAACACTAAGGCTGTCCCAGTCGATGTTTGGAAAGTTAAAATCCCCTACCATAACCACCCTATTATTCTTACAGATAGCTGAGATCTCCTTACAAGTTTGTTTTTCAATTTCCCTCTGACTTTTAGGAAGTCTATAATACAATCCCAATAAGGTGATCATCACTTTCTTATTTCTCAGTTTCACCCAAATAACTTCCCTGGATGTATTTCCAGGAATATCCTCCCTCAGCACAGCTGTAATGCTATGCCTTATCAAAAACACCACTCTCCCTCCTCTCTTGCCTCCCTTTCTTTCCTTCCTGTAGCATTTGTATCCTGGAACGTTAAGCTGCCAGTCCTGCCCATCCCTGAGCCATGTTTCTGTAATTGCTATCCCAGTCCTATGTTCCTAACCATGCCCTGAGTTCATCTGCCTTCCCTGTCAGGCCCCTTGCATTGAAATAAATGCAAATTAATTGATCAGTCCTACTTTGTTCTCTGCTTTGTTCCTGGCTGTTTCACTTGCTCCCTTTCCCAACTGTACCAGTCTCAGATTGATCTCTTTCCTCACTATCTCCTTGAGTCTCACTCCCCCCACCTTTATACTTTAAATCCTCCTGAGCAGTTCTAGAAAATCCCCCTTCCAGTATATTAGTCACCTTTCAATTCAGGTGCAGGTCACTTGTACAGGTCACTTCTACCCCAGAAGAGATTCCAATGATCGAAAAATGTGACTCTTTCTCCCATGCACCAGCTCCTCAGCCATGCATTCATCTGCTCTATCCTGCTATTCCTACCTTCACTAGCTCATAGCACCTGGATTAATCCAAATATTACTACCCTCAAGGACCTTCTTTTGAAATTCCTGCCTAACTTGCTGTATTCTCCCTTCAGCATCTCATCCTTCTTCCTTCCTATGTTATTAGTTCCTGCTGGCCCCTCTCCCCCTTGAGAACATTCTGCACCCTCTCTGAGACATCCTTGATCCTAGCACCAGGGAAGCAACACACCATTCTGATTTTCGCTGCTGGCCACAGAAATGTCTGTCTTTGTCTCTGACCAGAAAGTCCCCTATTGCAATTGCTTGGAACCCGACGTACCCCACATTACATTCTCAGTCCCAGAAACTTGGCTGTTCGTGCTGAAACATTTTCTGAAACAGCATACTTGTTTGAAATGGGGATAGCCACAGGAGATTCCTGCATGACCTACCTACTTCACCTACCTTTTCTGGAGTTAACCCATCTATATGACTGTATCTGCAGCTTTTCTCCCTTCCTATAGCTGTCATCCATCATATCCCAGCTCTTGTAAATTCCTCATTGCCTCTAACTGCCGCTCCAACTGATCCATGCGATCTGATATGATTCGCAACCAAAGGCACTTCCTGTAGACAAAATCATCAGTAACATGGAAACTCTCCCCAAACTCCCACATCTGACAGGAAGAGCACATCACTCTATTAAAGGCCATTTTTGCTCCTTCACAATATACAGACCCAGAAAATAGCCTTGTCTTATTGCTCTAAAAAAACAGTGCTCCAGGCTAACTTAGTAATTATGGTGTATGTTTTTGAAATTTATTCAAGAGACAGATCTCAATAAACATATAATCAAGAAAGAGCCCATTCTACTCACTACTGTAGACTTACAGCAAGGTGACATGCTAAAAACTAGCAGTGGCATAATGGTTGTGTTACTCGGCAAGTAGTCCAGAGACTTGGATTCATGGGTTCAACTTCTACCTATATAGGGAAATTTAAAAACAGGTCAATAAAAGTATTGGTAATGGTGACCATGGATTGTCATTGAAAACCTTTCGGGTTCATTAGCTTCTTTTTCGGGAGGAAATCTGCAAACCTGCCACGTGGGTCTACATGTCAGTCTGGAGTCTCAGCAGTCTGAGTATCTCTTAACTGGCCTGTGAAATGACCAAGCAAATAAACCTGTTGGCAAGAAGGTGGATCACCTACCACATGGTGTTTGGAGATAGGCAATAGATGCTAATCATGTCCATATTCTGTGAAGGCAGTAAAAAGTGGATTTCCATATGGTATTTGTAAGTGCCACAATATGAATAGTGATAGGACACTATCCCTCCTTTTCAGTGTTGAATATACTATGTTGATGAAGTGAATATATTACAGGTTTACAAGCTCTGGATTTAGCAAGTCAATAAACGGTGATGATAGAGCTGAAACTGTTGTTGGCCAGGTTGATGTGGATGTATGAACAGGTGGTAGGTGAGGAGCAGGAATAGGCCATTTAGCTCATCAATCTTTGTATGACATTCAATAGATCATGGTTGATCTGATTTTGGACTCAGCTGTACCCCCTTAACACGCATATTTTCTTGACTAGGGTATCATTATAAATCAGCCTTAAATCCTCAAAGTCCTTGCATTCACTGATCTTTGAATAAGAGAGTTCAACAGACTCAACCCTCTGATTAATATAAATGCTCCTCATCTTTTGTCCTAAATAAGAGGCCCATTACTTTTCAATTATATCCCTCACACATCAGAATACATCCTTTCAACTTTCACCATGTCAAGTATTCTTGGGCTCTCAAATATTTCAATAAGATCGCCCCTCACTTTTCTAAATTTCAATGGATGCAGGTCCAACCTGCTCAATCATTCCTCTGAACCCCTCATCCCAGGTATCAGTTGAGCATTAATTAAACAGCTTTTAAATTAATTGTGTCTGTCCTTGAAAACTTTACACTGTACTCTTGATGTAGTCTCACCAATGGCCGTGTATGACCTCAACAACACTTCACTACTTCCAAATCCATTCACTTTGCAATAAACAACAATATTCCATTTGCCAGACACCTAGATTGGTGCTTCCCCATTACATTGGAAATAAATCTCAAATAGCCAACTAGATTTTATAAAACAGGGACTTAATTCAATGAAAGCATTACTGTTAATTCACTGAAAGCATTACTGATTAATTCCTATACTTTAACCTCTCTTCAAAGCAATTTATTGCCATGGGAAAAATAAGTAATGGTAGAAAGACTAGAAATGAAAAGCAATTAGAACTCTTTGGGAGGACAGGGGATACTCACTGTGTTTTCAGAGGAACTGTCTTTGTATTAAAGGTGTTCAGATGATGACAGTATATCGTGTGTCATCTTCTTCCCTGATGTATTACATGTTTCTTTAATGGAGAAGTTGACCCACTATAACACATCTGTTCAGCAACCCCTGAAATGACCCTCTGGAAAGTGGATAATCCAGACTCTCTGAAATGTAGCCCTGTTACAAGGCAGCCTATAAAATCCTAATATAAACATCAATGGAACCTGATTTTATAGAGCTCTTGTTATGAAAAACCAGCTTGTTCTTCTAAAAGCTTTGTTAATTCCTGGAGCTAAAACTTGCTTAGATGAGCTGTCTGGTACAGATGATAATGAGTATAATTTCAACAGCTAGTGGATAGTTAACATTTTCCCTTTGAATCAAAACATCTCCATTATTTCTACGCAGTCCTCTGTTGTCCTACATAATCTTTCCTGCCATATTGTCCTATTTTTACCTGTACCTAATAAATTAAATTACCCTGAAAGTTGTATTTCCTCCTTTGCTATTCTACATTGGAATGACTCCTTCTGATACATAGCCAGATAGATTACTATCGTCCAGAAATTAATCATGTGACATTTAAGTCAGAGTAGATAAATTCTCTTGCAGAAAGGAAGATGTCTGCTAAAATTGCATGATGCATGTGTAAATTCCAACTATGTTGTAGTTCACTGTGTACATTCACTGAGTGCTACATTAAAACATAGAATATAGGAACAGGAGTAGGCCATTCAGCCCTTCAAGGCTGCTCCATCATTCAACATGATCATGTCTGATTATCTAACTCTACCCTGTTCCAGCATTCATCCTGTATGTTTTCCTTTAGCCCTGAGCATTCTATCTTAACACCTTCTTGAAAAATTTGGGGTAATGTTTGAATTCCTGTGAATGAGATGGTAATTTCTTCCAGATCCATTAATTTGTTCATTCATTGAGCCTTCAATTTCCTAAACTCTGAAATCTTCCTAAGCCTATCCAACTATCCAACTTTCCTCATTTAAGATGGTTCTTCAGTTTTGCAAGTTTGTAGTCACCTTCCTAGCATCTCCTGATGTTGCTCATCGTTTGATGGTCCTGTGACTGTTTGGGCTACTTTACTATGTATAATGTGCTACGTAAAAGTTATTATTGACATTTTTTTATTGAATGTGGAGAGATGATGGTGTAGTGGTATTATTGTTAGTTATCCTCTGCTCAACGTCTGGGGAACTGAATTTGAATCCCACCATTGCAGAGAATGGAATTTGAATTCAATAATAATCTGGAATCAATAATCTACTGATGACCATAAAACCATTGTCAATAGTCAGAAAAATCCATCTGATTCACTAATGTCCTTTAGGGAAAGAAACTGACATCTTTACCTGGTCTGGCATACATGGGACTCCAGACCCACAGCAATGAAATTGACTCTCAACTGCCCTCTGAAATGGCTTAGCAAACCACTCAGTTCAAAGGCAACTAGGGACAGACAGATATCCCTGGAGGTTTCCCTATTTGCATTTTCTTCCTGAGAGCTTGGTCTTGGGAAGATACCTTCTTGAGTAGGAAAGAAACGTGACCATGGTGGAGGTCCGTCAAGAAAGTATCTAAGGAGAAACAGCATCTTGGCTTTTTTTGAAGCTTTTAGTACTCCCAAGTTGAGTTTTACATTGCTCTCCTGAATTCTAATACTTTTGGTTTCCATTGCAATAGTAAAGGTAAAGTCATCATAGTTCCATTCCCTTATTAGAGAGAGATGATTTTTGGTAAGTTTTTAATCTAAGGGTCACCACATCTCAGGCAAGGGTGAGATTGCAGAAGGCTGGACCTACCCACAGCTGGTGCAGGAATTAAACCCACACTGTTGGTATCACAAACCTGCTATCCAGTCACTGTGCTAACTGACCCTCAGTATAATACTCCGAATATGTCTCACCTCTTAAGCAAAGCATAGACACATTGATACGAATCTCAAACGTTCAACTTAGAGTGATAGAAAATGTTGGACAAGTCCATTAGGAGACATCTGTTGTTATTTTAAGAAGCTTTAACTTCTCAATCTACTCCTAAAGTGCATTAGTGGCAATACTGCAGTGAATTATTTTTCATAAATCTGCACTTCATTTTGTTTACTCAATGGCTAGCCTGTGGGCATTGTACATGGTTCTTGGCTGATGTAGGGTATTGAAGGCCTAATCATGAATTTCCATTTCTGTACAGTTTTTAATGGCAGGCTGAAATATGTATTAATCACCTATTACAATGCAAACGAAAAAAACTGCTCCAAGAAAATACTGGTTTTATGATTCACCAAAAGATCACGCTGTGGTTTGGGCTGAAATAATTGTCTGAACTTATTTGTTTTCATCTACATGACTAACTGTGAGTGAGACGTGCTGGGTTCTTGCAAGCTTTCGCCAGTGCCTCTGCATCAAATCTAATATGAGAGAGGAATGGCTAAAATAATTCTGAAACCCATTGAAATACTCGAAGGAGTGGTGGGGAAATCTAAAATATCTAAAATAGAATTTGCTTGCTGCTGTCTCTTTTGACTTACTTGTGTGATTTAGATAATTGTGGTTCAACCCCAAACCAGAGAATTGATACATATGTGCAACATCAAAAGATGACACCTTTTAACTGAGGCTTTAAACCAAATCTTGCAACTGACTACAAAGGATCCCATTGCACTAACTAAAAGGAAAACAAAGAAACTCCTTCTCCCTGAACAATCCTTCAACCAATGTTATTAAAGAAGATGATTTGATTTTACATCATTATAATTTGAGTGACTTTGCTATGAGAGAATTGGCTTAATTTTAAAATAATCACATTTCAAAAGTATTACTACAAAAATACACATTTTATTAAAGACTTGCAATCCCCAGAACATTTCACAATCGAGTGCAAGACAAGAGACCTTAACACAATATCGTTGTTCAGCAATGTTCAGGTTCTGTACTACTGAATGCCTGTTTGAAAAGTACTTAATTGGCTGTCTGGCGCTTTGGAATGTGAAAGGTAATATCTGGATGAAGGTTCCTTCTTCTCTCTTTCAATCTGCTGCATCCCTTCTTTGCCTGGTCTGAATCAGATGATGGAAGACAGCTTGATGCTGAGCTGAGTTCAGATAACCTGCTTCCATGTACTTTCACCTCCCCCAACTCACCTCGTTCCCTGCTGGAACCTTTATCAATGGCTTTTGTTATCTCAAGAACCAACTTGTCCAATGTCTTTCTCGTTGACCTGTCACCACTTGCCCTTCATGACGGTCCAACTTGCTCAAAGCTCCTTCACTTGTATCTATGACTGGAGAAATGTTCATCTATTGACCTGCTCCTTGCTAATTAGCAATTAGCTTTTAGCCCTCCAATGTGTTTCAGTTTGAGTTACTTTCATGGTTTTCCACCACCCTATTCACCTTGCCCTCTCAGTATTACATTTCCTCCTGTTTCTGGCTGCATTCCCACAGGGACATCTTGCCTAAGTCCTTCTGGGATTCTTCTCAAAACTACCCAGCTGCGTTTCCAGTTATGTCCTTTCACTTGTGCCCTTTACTTTGTTTCAGCCTCAGTTATGCTTTGGGACGTTATATAAATATGTGGCTTTTTTTGTTGTTGAACCGTCAGTCAGTCTGAGATGGTGAGAAGGGTGTGGTAATTAGCCTCAATGCAACTGTGCTTTTCACTGTGACACTGTCCTGGACACCTTGGTGAATTGTGCAGACCCTGGGAGCAGCAAGGATGTTCTGATGGCTTTCAATTTAATAGTTTCCTGGTACCCATGTCTAGACTACTAGAGAAAAGTAAGGGGGGGGGGAATTAGTACATTTGAAACAAAATCTTAAGATTCCTTCTGACTGGAATAAGTAACAAAAATAAGTTGAGTCTCTGATCCTGGCATATAAAACCAGCCAATTTACACAGAAAAGGGAAAAGGTGCTCCTATTGGTCGCAGTGAATCATCCTGAACACGCTTTTCAAGGATCATCCCTTGTTTTGTGGTAACCTGGTGAGACACCAAGACATAATTGTTTTGTACTGAGGGATAGGAATGGTGTGGAACTGAAAGGGCATTTGCATCAAATTATTCCATGAAAATCTAAAATGACTGGCTAATTGATGCTTTAATTTTTTACATCTGCCCAACAAAGAAAGAATCTAAGTACTGGTGAAAAACATCTGGATTAGGTCTCCTTCTTTCTCCTGCTCCCTCCCCCTCCTTCATATTGGCTTTGGGTTACTCACTCATGGTTATGTGTTTCTTGCTGTCATAACAACAAAACTGCTCCCAGCGAGACTATGGTATTTACTGAGATTTAAAACTTTATTTATTTTAGTTGTGTTGGCAATGACTGAGAGCTGACAGAAAATCAATTCCAACATTTTATTTTGCATTCTGCACACTTGAGAAATTTCAACACCAGTTCTCTACCTAATACTCGAGTTATTTGAAATGATTACAAACAATAGACAGACAGCAGCAGCTTGTGAGTGAATCCTCTGTGCTCTTAATAAAAAAAAACACCTACCTAAGAAGCTGCAGCCAAACAGCTTAAATAAATTTGTTTGAAATAATTTGCATTTTGCTATGCAGTGGAGCATTGATGAAACCAAATGCGTTCCTTCAGCATCTTCTCAATTCAAAGAGGGAAAGGTGTGATCAGTGCCCAGAGTCAGGTTCTGATCACTCTAATGGACAATGGTTAAGCTTAGATTTTGTGATGCAGTGGTAAAATGCCTACCTCTAGACCAGGAGGCCTAGGTTCAAGCCCTGCCTGATCCATTGGTGTGTCATAACATCCCTAAAGATGCTATTTTATTTTATTTTAAAAATAGCTCAGCTCCTCCCCCCTCCCACTTGGGATGTGATGCTCAAGGATGTCAGAGACAGTTATACAGGGGCCTTTCTTCTGTGAATGTGGACGGTCCACCAGTCAGAGAGACTAGAGAAGCTGGGATTGCTCTCCACTGAGCACAGGGTTTGAGCTATAGGGAGAGGCTGAATTGGCTGGCAATATTTTTCCTTGGAGCATCAGAGGCTGAGGGGTGACCGGAACTCTATTGAAAAACACATTGACCCCATTTACCACCCCCTGAGAAAAATAACAGGAAATGACATCATCATAGGAAATGACATCACCACAGGACCAACCCAAAGAAACTCAAACATATAAAAAGAAAGTAGGAATCATCAGCAGTGCTTCTTTCAGAGGCTCACTGAAGATATTACTTGGTATGGTGATGAAACATCTGAAAATGAACCTTTCAATTTAGCGAGCAAACCTACATCCAGAACCTCAACCTGAGCTACAAATCTTCTCAAAACTCACAATCATGAGAGACATGGATAGGTTGAATAGTCAAGGTCTTTTCCCCAGGCTAGGGGAGTCTAAAACTAGAAAGCAAAGGTTTAGGTGAGAAGAAAAAGATTTAAAAGGGGTCTAAGGGGCAACTTTTTCGTGTAGAGGATGGTGCGTGTATGGAATGAGCTGCCAGAGGAAGTGGTGGAGGTTGGTACAATTACAACATTTAAAAGGCATCTGGATGAGTATATGAAAAAGAAGGGTTTAGAGGGACATGGGCCAAATGCTGGCAAAAAGGTTAATTTAGGATATCTGGTCAATATGGACAGTTGGACTGAAGGGTCTGTTTCCGTGATGTACAGCTCTATGACTCTATTACTGAACTTCATTACTAATCGCTAACCTTTACTGGAGACAAAGGAGTATTCTGAAATTACTTTCTCATGGGTTTGAGCACCACTGACGTAAGCAGCATTTGTTTGATTATTCTTGCATGGGCATCACTGATGAGGCCAGCCCATCCTTAATTACCCTTAAACTAAGCAGCCTCCTAAACCATTTTATAGGTCATTATGGCTGGAGTCACATATAGGCCAAACCAAGGAAATTTCCATCCCTAAAATTTCAAGGAACAAAATGGGTTTTTACAATGAATGGTATTTTCACACTTCACAATTTTTTTTTGTTGAAATCTCAGATTTAATTGAACTCAAATTTCACCATCCACTGTGATGGGATTCTAGGGCTTTATATTACTAGTCTAGTGACTCCACTATCATCTGATGAAGGAGCAACGCACTGAAAGCTAGTGTACTCACTACACACACACATACACTCTCTCTCACACTCACAACCCCCAACCCAGACAGACAGACACACACACACACACAGACAAAGACCCACATGCACACATATATATTGTGGGATGAATTTGTACTTGCAGAGTCACATTGTACTTTGCTCAAAAACTGCATGAGTTCATGTAAAACTCCGTTATCTCACTTTTTAGATTAGAATCAATCTAAACATCATAGCATAGACAGAGAACACAGGGGGCTAACAGCTTCAACATCTCCACGCTTCAGGCTCACTGCCTTTATTCCTGATGAAGGGCTTTTGCCCGAAACGTCGATTTCGAAGCTCCTTGGATGCTGCCTGAACTGCTGTGCTCTTCCAGCACCACTAATCCAGAACCTTCAACATATTGTCTAGCTATCACTATTGTTAACAGCTAACTTGAGAATGCAACTTTTAAAGAAAAGGTTTTGTGATTTACACATGAAAGAAGTGAATCTATCATGGTATTCAAACAGATGAAAGTTTCAACAGACAATGAAGGTATTTTTCAATGTATAATTTCAATTACATCACTCTGTAAATTTTTGCTATAAAGTCTATGTTTTAGGATTGAGTCCTCCACTACCAGCTGATGAGGAGCGTCACTCCGAAAGCTAGTGTGCTTCCAATTAAACCTGTTGGACTATAACCTGGTGTTGTGTGATTTCTAACTTTGTACACCCCAGTCCAACACCGGCATCTCCAAATCATAGTCTAGTGCCAACCACTACATTTCACATTTAGTCATCTTCCTTAACCAACCTGTTTTCGATGTTATCGCCTCCCTCTGAAGCATTTGGGGACTTGAACTGAGGCCTTCCAGCTCAAAGATAGTTAGTTACACTACCACTGCACCATGACAGCCCATCAGCAAACTTGGATACACTACCTATCTCTTTATCAATTTGTTTTAAACCTCTTCAGACATGTTGTAATATATCTCTGGAGCACATGGAATTTGAAATTGGGCCTCCTGACACAGAAGCAGACATTACCATTGTGCCACAAGAGCACTACATTTCTGCTTTAATCAATTAAATGTAACTTCCACCAGGACTTGGTCAGATGTAAGTGAGAACTCTGTGGGAAGCTAGAGAAGAGATTGCTGGGCCTCTTGCTGAGATATTTGTATCATCGATAGTCACAGGTGAGGTGCCGGAAGACTGGAGGTTGGCAAACATGGTGCCACTGTTTAAGAAGGGCAGTAAAGACAAGCCAGGGAACTATAGACCGGTGAGCCTGACCTCGGTGGTGGGCAGGTTGTTGGAGGAAATCCTGAGGGACAGGATGGACATGTATTTGGAAAGGCAAGGACTGATTAGGGATAGTCAACATGGCTTTGTGCATGGGAAATCATGTCTCACAAACTTGATTGAGTTTTGAAGAAGTAACAAAGAGGATTGATGAGGGCAGAGCAGTAGATGTGATCTATATGGACTTCAATAAGGCGTTCAACAAGTTTCCCCATGGGAGATTGATTAGCATGGTTAGATCTCATGGAATAGAGAGAGAACTAGCCATTTGGATGCAGAACTGGCTCAAAGGTAGAAGACAGAGGGTGGTGGTGCAGGGTTGTTTTTCAGACTGGAGGCCTGTGACCAGTGGAGTGCCACAAGGATCGGTGCTGGGTCCTCCACTTTTTGTCATTTACATAAATGATTTGGATGTGAGCATAAGAGGTATGGTTAGTAAGTTTGCAGATGACACCAAAATTAGAGATGTAGTGGACAGCGAAGAGGGTTACCTCAGATTACAACAGGATCTGGACCAGATGGGCCAATGGGCTGAGAAATAGCAGATGAAGTTTAATTCAGATAAATGTGAGGTGCTACATTTTGGGAAAGCAAATCTTAGCAGGACCTATACACTTAATGGTAAGGTCCGAGGGAGTGTTGCTGAACAAAGAGACCTTGGAGTGCAGGTTCATAGCTCCAGAATGAGCTGCCAGCAGAAGTAGTGGAGGCTGGTACAATTGCAGCATTTAAGAGGCATTTGGATGGGTATATGAATAGGAAGGGTTTGGAGGGATATAGGCTGGGTGCTGGCAGGTGGGTCTAGATTGGGTTGGGATATCTGGTCAGCATGGAAGGGATGGACCGAAGGGTCTTTTTCCATGTTGTACATCTCTATGACTCTATGTGCCATAGTGGGATTTGAACTAACTTATTATAGTTCCTTGAAAGTGGAGTCGCAGGTAGACGGGGTGATGAAGAATCTGTTTGGTACGCTTGCCTTTATTAGTTAGTGCATTGAGTATAGGAGTTGGGAGGTCATGTTCTGGCTGTATGGGACATTGGTTAAGCTACTTTTGGAGTATTGCGTTCAATTCTGGTCTCCCTTCTACAGGAAAGCTATTGTTAAACTTGAAAGGTTTCAGAAAAGATAACATCGAAAACTGTAACTTTAATAAGGAATAAACAAATCAGTTTCCTTATGGGAGGAGAGACTAGCTGGTCTAACAATTCACTTCTTCCATCTTATTCCATTGGTTTTGATTCTGTCCTCCTTCTTGAAAGGGCCCTGCACTACTGATTAGTGTGTAATGAGGTAGGCGTCATAAGGGGTCTCATAGTTGAAGATCCTGTAGTGGGCAATGATTGGGGAGCTGAGATCATTGAAAACATTTGAAGAGGAGTTTAAAAGATTTTTGAAATATTGGGAAGTTGAGCGGCATAAGGAGCTTGCATGAAAGAGGAATTGAGGCACATGTTACTGAACGACGGAGCAGGCTTGAGGGATTGAATGGTCTACTCTTGTTCCTGTTTCATAGGACCTATAGATTGCTGCATTCCTTCAATGCTGCACTGAAGTCAGGCTAGGTTCGGAGCAGATGAACTCTCAAAGAATCTGAGTAAAGCTCTGTTACATTATCAATACCAAATTCCTACAGCAATATGTCCTGGATGCAACACAGTTCAAATAATATTGAATTTAGTAATGAGTAATGAGTCAGATTTAATAACCTAATTGAGGATTAACATTTATCAAACAGCGATGATAATGTTGCGCTTGAAAGTGAAAAGCTTAAACTTATCTTTTGGACTGATAAAGGATGGATCAGCATACTCTCCAGATGGTTTGAGATTAAATACAGTGGCTGCCCAAAGAGGCTAGGGAGTTCTGATCCATCGATCTTGAAATTGCCTCAAACAGATGGAGAAAATTATCCAGAAAGTTAATGGAATGCTGGCCTTCATATCAAGATGACTAGAGTACAAGGGTACACAATTAAAGCTGCACATGTACAAAATCCTGGTTAGACCCCCAGTTGGCGTACTGTGAGCAGCCCACACACCTTAGGGAGGAGATAGTGGCCTTGAAGAGAGTACAGCGTAGGTTTACAGGAATGATACCTGGGATTCAGGTCAGAGGAAGTGTTCAAGGCAAGTACAATTACAACATTTCAAAGACATTTGGAGAGGTGTATGGATAGGAGAGGTTTAGAGGGATATGGGCAGGAAAGGTTTAGAGAAATTTGGGCCATAGGACTAGTTCAATTCAGAAAACCCAGTTGACATGGATGGGTTGGGCTGTTTCCTTGCTGTATGATTCTCTGGCTCAGATTAGGATGGTATGGGTGAAGTAAAGGGAGGAAAATGCAGATCATGGCTAAACCTGATCCCGTCTGCATCCAACAGCCAACAGTTAAGGGGTGACCTGATCAAAGTCTTCAAGATAGTAACAGGTAAAGACGGGTAGATAAATATAAACTATTTCCATTGGTTGGGGAATCTAGAACTAGGGGAGCACTAGGGCCAGACCGTTCAGGAGAGATATTTGGAAGCATTTCAACACACAAAGGGTGGCAGAGATTTGGAACTCTCTTCCATAAATGGCAGATGATGCTGGATCATTGTTAATTTTAAATCTGAGATAGATATATTTTTGTTCAGCTATTATCTCATTAAATGGTGGGACAGGTTTGAGGAGCTGATGGCCTACTCCTGTCCCTATAGTTCCTTTATTTCCTATCAGAACATGTATGGAAGATGCAGTCTGTGATCTGACCGGGTGTCGAACTCATGACTGTAAGGAAGGCCTATCTACCTATATAATGAGTCAAGAGTGTGGTGCTGGTAAAACAGAGTAGACCAGGCAGCATCTGAGGAGCAGGAGAATCGACGTTTTGGGTATAAGCCTTTCATCAGGAATGAGGCTTATGAGCTGAGGGGGCTGAGATGAATGGGGGGGAGGGGGGGGGGGGGGAGGGGGGAGGGGGGGGGGGGGAAGGTAGCTGAGAGTGTGATAGACAGAAGAAAGTGAGGGTGATGGTGATAGGTCAGAGAGGAGGGTGGAGCAGATAGGTAGGAAGGAAGATAGGCAAGTAGGTCAGGTCATGAGGGCGGTGCCAAGGTGGAAGGTTGAATCTGAGACAGGGTGAGGGGAGGGGAAATGAGGAAACTGGTGAAATCCACATTAATCTCATGTGGTTGGAGGGTCCCAAGGCAGAAGATGAGGCGTTCTTCCTCCAGGCCCGGGTGGTTAGGGTTTGGTGGTGGAGGAGGCCCAGAACCTGCAAATCCTTAGTGGAATAGGAGAGGCTTTCTTCATTTTCCCTCTACCTACCTTATCCTAGGTCCAACTCAGCACCACCTTCATGACCTGTCCTACCTGTCCATCTTTCTTCCGACCGATCTGGTCCACCCTTCCATCCAACCTATCACCATCACCCCCACCTTCATCTACCTATCACACTCTCTGCTACCTTCCCCCAGCCCTACCCGCCTCCCATTTATCTCTCCATTCCTGAAGGTCCCAGCCTCATTCCTGAAGAAGGGCTTATGCCCGAAACATCGATCCTCCTGCTCCTTGGATGCTGCCTGACCTGCTGTGCTTTTCCAGCACCACACTCTTGACTCTGATCTCCAGCATCTGCAGTCCTCATTTTCTCCTAACTGTATAATGAGCTTGCTACCACACAGGAATACTTGGAAAGTACAAAGTCCCTCTCCTCACTAAAAACTCTGACCCACTGTCTGTCCCCTTAAATGTCAAGGCTAAATCAAAATGGTCCTCAATTAATTGGACAGATCTGAAAATCTGTGGCAGCAGAGATTGCTATTTGCAAAGGCACAGCATTTGGGTTAAATGGGTCCTATGGAGGGTCCTCTCCTTTGTTCTCCAATAAGATATCTAACAGGGACAGTCTCCCCGGGGGCCACATCTTTCCCCTACTGACATCTAATTTCCACAGCTGTAATTCATCTGCGTTAAAGTGGCTTGGTTGGGTCTGTAATTTTATTACTCCACAAGTCATCAAAGAATAAAAATAAATCTGCGGTTGGGAATTACATAATAGCCCACAAAAAAAACAAACTGGCTAGGAGTGGGGCGGAGTAAGAGAAGAGGTTTATAAAACAATGACAACAGCTGAAGTTTAAAAAGAAAACCTCAATGTGTTAGCGATTGATGTGTAGCAACTTCCACTCTGCCAACGCTGAGGGAAAAAATATGTTTGCAACAGAAGCCTATGTTACAATAAGCCCAGAAATCAAACAGTTACTGCTATGGTGACCCCCATAGATGTACATGATTTGTGACCTATTCTTCACTGGCATTGCTTCAAAACCAAACAACAAAATATTTAACAAAAATGCGTTCATATTGTTAACAAGAATTTAGACTTGAAAAAGCATTTCATTTATATAGCACTTTTCTCAGAACGTCCCAAAGTATTTTAGAGCTAATGCTTTCTTTTTGAAGTGTGAGTGGGTATGGCTATCATATTGAAAGTGCCAAGAGTAACAGCTACTGTGGGTCCTTGATAAGTATGTACCGGTCAGGCAGGGAGGAAGTTGTCGAGCGTGGGAGCCATGGTTTACAAAGGAAGTTGAATCTCTACTCAAGAGGAAGAAGAAGGCTTATGTTAGGATGAGCTGTGAAGACTCAGGGTGCTGGAGAGTTACAAAGTAGCCAGGAAAGACCAAAAGAGAGAGATCTAAGAAGAGGCAGGAGGGGACATGACTAGAGGAAGATTAGGGCCAATAAAGGATAGTAGTAGGAAGTTGTGTGTGGAGTCAGAGGAGAGATTTATAAAACAATGACAACAGCTGAATTTTAAAGAGAAAACCTCAATGTGTTAGCGATTGACATGCAGCAGCTTGTAGAAATAAAACAGTTATTGATATGGTGACCCCCATGGGTGTATTGTGATTTGTGACCTGTTCTTCACTGGCATTGCTTCAAAACCAAAGCACTAAACGAACACTTTTCATCAGTACTCACACTAGAAAAAGACAGTGTGGTCGAGGAGAACACTGATACAGGCTACTCGACGAGATGGGATTGAGGTGCATAAGGAGGAGGTGTTAGCAATTCTGGAAAGTGTAAAAAATAGATAAGTCTCCTGGGCCGGATGAGATTTATCCTAGGATTCTCTGGGAAACCAGGGAGGAGATTGCCAAGCCTTTGGCTTTGATCTTTATGTTGTCATTGTCTACAGGAATAGTGCCAGAAGACTGGAGGATAGCAAATATTGTTCCCTTGTTCAAGAAGGGGAGTAGAGACAACCCAGAAATTATAGACCTGTGAGCCTTACTTCGGTTGTGGGTAAAATGTTGGAAAAGGTTACAAGAGTTAGGGTTTATAATCATCTAGAAATGAATAGGTTGATTAGGATAGTCAATACGGTTTTGTGAGAGGTAGGTTGTGCCTCACAAACTTTATTGAGTTCTTTGAGATGGTGACCAAACAGGTGGATGAGGGTAAAGCGGTTGATATGGTGTATATGGATTTCAGTAAGGTGTTTGATAAGGTTCCCCAAGGTAGGCTATTGTAGAAAATACGGAGGCGTGGGATTGCGGGTGATTTAGCGATTTGGATTAGAAATTGGCTAGCTAAAGAAGACAGAGGGTGGTGGTTGATGAGAAATATTCATCCTGGAGTTCAGTTACTAGTGGGGTACCACAAGGCTCTGTTTTGGGTCCATGTTGTTTGTCATTTTTATAAATGACCTGGATGAGGACGTTAAAGGATGGGTTAGAAAATTTGCAGATGATACTAAAGTCGGCAGAGTTATGGATAGTGATTGGATGTTGTCGGTTACAGACAGACATAGATGAGCTGCAGAGCTGGGCTGGGAGGTGGCAAATGGAGTTTAATGCGGAAAAGTGTGAGGTGATTCATTTTGAAAGGAGTAACATAAATACAGAGTACTCGGCTAACGGTAAGATCCTTGGTAGTGTAGTTGAGCAGAGGGATCTCGGTTCAGGTTCATAGATCCTTGAACGTTGCTACCCAGGTTGGAGGGGTTGTTAAGAAGCCATATGGTGTGTTAGCTTTTATTAGTAGAGGGACTGAGTTTCAGAACCAGGAAGGATGTGGAAGCTTTGGAAAGGATTAGAGGAGACTTACTGGGATATTGCCTGGTATGGAGGGAAAGTCTTACGAGGAAAGGCTGAGGGACTTGGGCTGTTTTTGTTAGAGAGAAGAAGGTTGAGAGGTGACTTAATTGAGACATATAAGATAATCAGAGGGTTAGATAGGGTGGACAGTGAGAACCTTTTTCCTCAGATGGTGATGGCTAGCATGAGGGGACATAGCTTTAAATTGAGGGATGATAGATATAGGACAGATGTCAGAGGTAGGTTCTTTACTCAGAGAGTAGTAGGGTTGTGGAACAGCCTGCCTGCAACAGTAGTAGATGCATCAACTTTAAGGGCATTTAAATGGTCATTGGATAGGCATATGGATGAGAATTGAATAGTGTAGGTTAAATGGGCTTCAGATTGGTTCCACAAGTCAGCGCAACAACAAGGGCCGAAGAGCCTGTACTGCGCTCTAATGTTCTATGTTTTAGTTTGTTACAATTTGAAGGGATGTCAGTGTGATCCAGTAAGGGTCTCTGTACAACTGCCTTTGGCCCATAATCCTTAATACCTTTGCTAAACAAAAAATTATCTATCTCAGATTTAAAATTAACAACTCATCTTGCATCACCTGCCATTTATGATATGGAGGTGCTGGTGTTGGACTGTGATGAACAAAGTCAAAAATCACATGACACCAGGTTATAGTCCAAATATAGGTTTATTTGAGATCACAAGCTTTCAGAGTGACACTCCTTTGTCAGGTGAAGTAAAAAAGGGCACACCAACAGAGAGTTTCTGGGTAGAGAGATCAAAGGACAGTAAGTGGAGTGAACAAACCTATATGGCTGATGGAGAACTCTCTTAGAAATGCAAGTTTCAATTGATTAAGATGCAAATTCAGAATCCATTTCAAGTCACTGCCCCGAGATAATTAAAGGTTTTATCAGCGTCTGCCTAACTTTCCAAACTTCAATCTGGCTGAGATACAAATCTCAGGTCAGACATGAATTTATGGAAGAGAGTTCCAAACCTTTCACGTTCTTTGTAGATAGTAAGGAAATTTGAAGTACACTAGACATATACAGTTCCATTTTAATTAAACTCCTGAAGAATTGATGTAGAATGGTTTCCGATTAAAATGGTGGTGGTCTGCTATAAGCAAGCTGTTATGGCAGCATATTCTTTTACCTGCATGTTGTAGCCTGGAACTATCAATTGTGATGGATGAGTCCTCAACTTTCTTTCCATCACTTGGCTAGTCAGGAATCTCTCCTACTCTTACCCCTTGCCATTGGAACAATTTTGCTGATTGATATCCATTACTCACAATCCAACATATTATAAAGGTCCCTTCCTTGACCATAAAATCTGTCATCAGGGAATGATCTCATACTGTCTTGGGAGACACACACAGTGTGACAGGACCTCCTCTTAAGTAATGTAGACAGAACATTCAGGAATGCTGCAGTAATGAAAGTATCTGATGAGCTGGATAGCTTCTTTCATACATTTGCAACTGCTCCGTTTGATCTGCATCTGTGTTGCAGGGAGGAAAATCGCCAAATGTTGGAAACGTTTGGAAAGTTGGATTGATGAGAAGAAATGAAGGCGGGGCAGTAATCTGATATGTAAGCAGCGAATAAGCAACCAGGTCAATTCGCAGCTTAAAGAAAAGCTAATGTCTATTCAATTCTGCTTTCACCCTGTGCTCCGTGTGTTATCAGCTTGAGTATGAAAATATTCCTAGAGATTGCTTCACATGACCTCCCATTTCGAACAACCCCTCCTGCCAGAAGAAAAACTGCCATTTCCCGATTTCTGACATGAGGAGGTAGTCACATGTGGTAATATCAATGGCTCGGTAGTTCCAAACCCACCAGGTTCATGTTCTGGAGATATGGGTTCAAATCCCACCACTGCAATAATGAAATATAAATTTAAAGAAGTCTGAAAGAGAACATTAGTTCTACTGTCAATCACTGGCGATTCGTTGGTTAATCCCCATCTAGTTCACCAATACACGGCAAGGAAATCTACCATCTTTATCTGGTCTGGCCTTCATGTGACTCCAAGGCTACAGCAAGTGGTTGACTCTCAAGTGCCTTCTGGGTAATTAGAGATGGACAGAAAATGCTGACCAAGCCAGTGATGCCCACATCCTGTGAACAAATATTTTTAAAAAAAATTCTTGATAACAATCAAATGGAAGTAGTCAAAGAAACTGAAATAAAGTTTTAGTTTTGCTGTTTGTCCAGACGATTAATCTTTAATTCCCATGGACTCTAGAGAAACACTACAGAGTTAGCAACCTGAGGCTGCAAGTAGCTATAAGTACCACTGATATTGACCAAAATCAGAATAAGGATGATTGTCCCTCATAGGATCTCAATTTATCAGTTTCAACTGGCTAATTAAAAATTGTAAATATTTATTTAAGCACACCTTACTGTGATTTGGAGCTCTCCCCAGAGAGGCATTGATATTTTATCCTCTTCTGGCTGCTGCGCTATATGAAAAATCAACTTAATTTCTTTGAAAAAGAATTGAAACCCTGGTGGCTCTACATCTGCTATTGAAAGAAAGGAAGCGAGTTTATTCAATGTTCTGGGCCAATATTCTTCTCTTGCCCAAAGCACAGCTAAAACCAACTGGAAATAAAAGACTTTCATTTATGTAGCACATTGCTACACAGTGAAGTATTATTGAAGTGTAATCATTGCAGGAAATGTGGCAGCTAATCTGCTCAGCCAACACCTCCAAAGAAAATTGAGTTAGTGACCCGGGAACCTGATTTTTGCTGCAGTGTTGACTGAGGGATAAACTATTGGCAAGTACCCAGTGATTTTTCTTTGGAACAGCATTATATATCTTCTACATTTTCCTAAACTGGGAGGTAGGGCCTGAATAAAACATAGCCTCTGACAGAGTAGCACCTCCTCAGTCAGTTTTGAATTTAATGTCAAGCTCTGGAGTGGGGCTTGTTAAGCCCCATGGTCTAAGCTGTCCACAGTCAAGAATAAGAGATCAAATCCGGAGTGAGACATTGAAGCCTAGGATTTTGGTGGGGGTGCGAGGCAGGTGCATAAAAGAGTGACATCATGGGAAAACTCTAAGGTGATTGGTTGGTATCAACTACTAATTTGACCATCTATTATGGATTGCGTTCAGATTGAAGATAAAAAGGGAAAAAAATTACAGAGTACAAACAAAAAGACCAGTAGAAAATCTTTAAAAATCAAATTAAGATCTAAGCAAATAAATTAGAGATGCTGGGCCAGGCAATGCATTGTATCTGCATGATGTGGGAGCTGGCAGACTCTATTGTGGTTCATAGTGACCACATCCATAACAAGTGCTGGTTGTGGAACTCTGGCTCAGAGTTGATGAGGTGGAGTCTGAGCTTCAAATACTGTGACACATCAGAGAAGGGGAGAGTTACCTGGAGGCAGTCACAACCCTTCGGGTAACTACCTCAAATCTAGTTAGTCATCAGGGACAGGAAGGTGTGACTATGAGCAAGGCGGGTAGAGGGACCACTCTAATCTCGACTCTGATTTCCAGCATCTGCAGTCCTCACTTTTGCCTAGTTGATTTTAACCTTACTGCGAATCCTCTTGCAAGGATGTCTACCTTGAAGAAGTTCTCCTCCTCTCTCCACAAGAATTTCTCTTTGTTACCTTCTCCCCACCCCACCCCTCTCCCATTTATCTCTCCACATTGGAGGTTCCCTCCCTTCAGACCTGATGAAGGGCTTTTGCCTAAAACATCAATTTTCCTGCTCCTCGGATGCTGCCTGAACTGCAGTGCCTTTCCAGCACCACTCTCATCTAGAGTCTGATTTCCAACATCTGCAGTCCTCACTTTTGCCTTGCCATGCTGAAGGAGCCTCAGTCCATGACCCTATCTAATAGGTTTGAGATTCTTGCAGCTCTGTGGATGAGAGTAGGGACTGTAGAGAGGATGAGCAAACTGACCATAGCACCGTGACGTTCAAGGGCCATTCAAGAGTCAGGACAAAAGCGAAATGAAGTTGAAATCAAGGACAGTATAGTCAGGGAATAGACACTGTTCTTTGTGGCCAGGATCGAGGGTCCCGGAGGCTGTAGACCTGCCTGCTGCCCAAGTTCAAGATACCTAGAACACAAAACATAGATAATAACAGCTCAGTACAGGCCCTTCAGCCCTCGATGTTGTGCTGACCTGTGAAACTAACCTGAAGCCCAACTAAACCACACTATTCCATTCTCGTCCATGTGCCTATCCAATGACCATTTAAATGCCCTTAAAGTTGGCGAGTCTACTACTGTTGCAGGCAGTGTGTTCTATGCCCCTACTATTCTCTGAGTAAAGAAACTACCTCTAATATCAGTCCTATATCTATCACCCGCAATTTATAGCAATGTCCCCTTGTGCTAGCCATCGCCATCCAAGGAAAAAAGCTCTCACTGTCCACCCTATCTAATCCTCTAATTATTTTTTATGTCTCAATAAAGTCAGCTCTCAACCTTCTTCTCTTGAATGAAATCAGCTTCAAGTCCCTCAGCATTTCCTCATAAGACCTTCCCACCATACCAGGCAACATCCTAATAAATCTCCTCTAAACCCTTCCCAAAGCTTCCACATCCTTCCTCTAATGCGTTCACCAGAATTGTATGCAATCCTCCAAGTGCAGCTGCACCAGAGTTTTGTACAGCTTCAGCCTAACCTCATGGCTCGGAAACTCAATCCCTCTACCAATATGAGCTATTACACCATATGCCTTCTTAACACCCTTGTCAACCTGAGTAGCAACGAGATCCCTCTGCTCACCTACACTATCAAGACTCTTATCATTAGCCCAGTACTCTGCATTCCTGTTACTCCTTCCAAAGTGAATCACCTCATACTTTTCCACATTAAAGTCCATTTGCCACCTCACAGCCCAGCTCTGCAGCTTGTCTATGTCCCTCTGTAACCTACAATGTCCTTCGTCACTATCCACAGCTCTTCCGACTTTAGTATCATCCGCAAATTTACTAACCCATCCTGCTTTGCCCTCATCCAGAACATTTATAAAAATGATGAACAGCATTGGCCCCAAAACAGATCCTTGTAGAACTGCAGGATGAATACTTCCCATCAACCACCACCCTCTGTCTTCTTTCAGCTAGCCAATTTCTGATCCAAACCAGTAAATCATCCTCAATCCCATGCCTCCGTATTTTGTGCAATAGCCTATCATGGGGAACCTTATCAAACACATAACTGAAATCCATACACACCACATCAACTGCTTTACCCTCATCCACCTGTTTGGTCACCTTCTTGAAGAACTTAATAAGGTTTGTGAGGCATGACCTACTATTCACAAAACTGTGTTGACCACCCCTAATCAACTTATTCTTTTCTAGATGATTATAAATCTTATCCCTTATAACCCTTTCCAACTCTTTACCCAAACCAAAGTAAGGCTCACAGATCTATAATTTCTGGGGTTGTCTCTACTCCCTTTCTTGAACAAGGGAACAACATTTTCTATCCTCCAGTCTTCTGGCACTATTCCTGTAGACAATGACGACATAAAGATCAAAGCCAAAGGCTCAGCAATCTCCTCCCTGGCTTCCCAGAGAATCTGAGGATAAATCCCATCTGGCTCGGGGACTTGTCTATTTTTACACTTTCCAGAATTGCTAACACCTCCTCCTTATGCACCTCAATCCCATCTAGTCAAGTAGCCTGTATCTCAGTATTCTCCTCGACCACATTGTTTTTTTCTAGTGTGAATACTGATGAAAAGTATTCATTTAGCACTTCCCCTATCTCCTCTGACTCCAGACACAACTTCCCACTACTATCCTTTATTGGCCCTATCTTAGTCTAGTCATTCTTTTATTCTTGATATAGATGTAGAAAACCTTTGGGTTTTCCTTGATCCTATCCGCCAACGACTTCTCATGTCCCCTCCTGGCTCTTCTTAGCTCTCTCTTTGGGTCTTTCCTGTCTAACTTGTAACGCCCTAACTGAGCCATCACAGTTCATCCTAACATAAGCCTTCTTCTTCCTCTTGACAAGAGATTCAACTTCCTTAGTAAACCATGGTACCTGTGCTCCACAACATCCCCCTTCCCTGACCGGTATTTGCTTATCAAGGACCCACAGTAGCTGGTCCTTGAATAAGCTCTACATTTCAATTCTGCCCATTCCCTGCAGTTTCCTTCCCCATCCTATGCATCATAAATCTTGCCTAATTGCATCTTAATTGCCTTTCCCTTAGCTGTAACTTTTGCTTTGCTGTATATACCTATCCCTTTCCATCACCAAAGTAAACATAACCGAATTGTGGTCACTATCACCAAAGTGCTCACCTACCTCCAAATCTAAATTAACACTTGGCCGGGTTCATTAGCCAGTACCAAATCTAATGTGGCCTTACTTTTTGTTGACCTGTCGACATACTGTGTTAGGAAACCCTCCTATACACATTGGAAAAAGACTGACCCATCTAAAGTACTTGAACTATAGCATCCCCGCCTCGGAACACTTCAACCCCAGGGCATCAATGTGGACTCCACCAGTTTCCTCATCTCCTTCCCCCCCCCCCGCCTTATCTCAGTTCCAACCTTCCAGCTCAGCACTGTCCTCATGACCTGTCCTACCTGCCAATCTCCCTTCCCACCTATCCGCCCCACCCTCCCCTCTGACCTATCACCTCCATCCCCACCCCCATTCACCTATTGTACTCTTTGCTACCTTCTCCCCAGCGTCCCCCCATCCCCCACACCTTCTCCCCCACCTTCTCCACCCCCACCCCCCAATTTATCTCTTCACTCTGGAGGCTTCCTGCCTCTATTCCTGATGAAGGCCTTTTACCCGAAATGTTGATTTTCCTGCTCCTCGGATGCTGCCTGACCTGCTGTGCTTTTCCAGCATCACTCTGATCTAAACAATAGTATTCCCAGTCAATATTTGGAAAGTTGAAGTTCCCCACAAAAACTGCCCTGTTTGTGGGTGGCATAGTGGCACAGTGGTTAGCAGTGTTGCCTCACAGCGCCAGAGACCAGGGTTCAATTCCCACCTCAGGAGACTGTCTGTGTGGAGTTTGCACATTCTCCCCGTGTCTGCGTGGGCTTCCTCCGGGTACTCCGGTTTCCTCCCACAGTCCAAAAAATGTGCAGGTTAGGTGAATTGGCCATGCTAAATTGCCCGTAGTGTTAGGTGTAGGGGAATGCGGGTCAGTGTGGACATTTTGGGCCGAAGGACCTGTTTCCACACTGTAAGTAATCTAATCTAATCTCGCTCCTATTGAGAAACATCTTTGCTATCCTATCCTCTACATCTCTGGAACTATTTGGTGGCCTATAGAAAACTCCCAAAGGAGGTAACCTCTCCTTTCCTGTTTCTAATCTCAGCTCATGCTACCTCAGTAGATGAGTCCTCAACCATGATATTGTTCTTGACTAACAATGCCACACCACCCCATCTCATCTGGGCTACAGAGGAACCTGGACTGGGAGGGAAAAGATCCAATTGTCATGGTCCATGGAGATACCAATGATATTGAAAGAAAGAAAGAGGAAAGAAGTTCTACTGAGGGAATACGAACAGCTCGGTGCTAAATTAACTGTCAAAACCCAAAATGCAATAATCTCCAGATTACTACCTGAGCCGAGAGCTAACAGTCACAGACTCAACAAGATTAAAGGAATAAATGTGTTGCTCAAAGATCAGTGTGGGAGAAATGGGTTTGAATTCATGGGACATTGACACCAGTACAGGGAAGGAGGGAACTGTTCCGATAGGACTGGCTTCACCTTAATCATGCTGGGGCCAGTGTCATAATGAATTGCATAACTAGGGCTGTGGGTAGGAGTTTACATTAAATAAAGGAGGGGACGTTTTCAGTGCATGAAAAATTATGGAACAAGTTAAAATGGGGAAGGGTTCAGCAGAGGTTACTAAACTTTCCAGAACAAACAATAGGACAGAGAGTATGAAAAGGGTCAGGAATCTAACTTCAGGTACAGCAAATGAAGGGACAACTATGGGAAGAGAGGGGCACGCTTGACAGTGTGGTTCTTGAATGCATGCAGTATATGAAACCAGGTAAATGAGATTGTAGTGCAGATTGAAATTGGCAAGTATGATGTTGTGGGTGTCACAGAGACATAGCTGCACTGAGCCAAGGCTGGGAACTAAATACCCAAGGATACACATCCTATTGAAATGACAGGAAGAGGGGGAAAGATTGCCTTATTACTAATAAATTAAATTTAATCAAGAGCAAGAAATACTACGGAGTTGGAAGGCATAGAATGTGTGTGGGTAGAGTAGAGGAACGGTTGAGGGAAGAAGACCCTAATGGGAGTCATGTACTGGCCTCCAAGCAGTAGACAGGGCGTAGGGAAGTAAAAATAAACCATGAAATAGAAAAGGCATATAAGAAAGGCATTATTACAGTAATCATGGGGGGTTTCATTTCACATGTCTACTGGGAAAATCAGGTTCATAACAGATCACAAGAAAAGGAATTTGGTGGAATATCTACAAACTGATTGTTTTTGGAGCAGCTTGTGGTAGAGTCCACTAGGGAACAGGCAATTCTGGATCTGGTGATGTGTAATGATGCAGCTGATAAGGGAGCTGAAGGTGAAGGAAGCCCTGGAGAATAGTGGCCATAATATGATAGAATTCACCCTGCAGTTTGGGAGGGAGAATCTAGAATCAGATATAACAGTATTACAACTGAGTGTAAAGGCATGAGGGAGGAGCTGTCAGAGTTGATTGGATGGTGAGATGGTGCAGGGAAGACAGTGGAACAGCAAAGGAAGGGGCTTCTGGGGGTAGTTCAAGAGACACAACAGAAATTCATTCCAAGGAAGTAAAACATACTAGGGGGAAGGTGAGGCAACCATGATCGACAAGGGATGTCCGGAACAGCATAAAAACAAAAGGAAAAGCACAAAATGTAGTGAAGATTATTGGGAAGTCAGAGGATTGGGAAGCCTCTAAAAATCTGCAGAGGATAACTAAAAAGGCAATAAGGAAAAAATATGAGAGTAAACTAAGTTAAAAATCACACAAAACCAGGTTATAGCCACCTGATGAAAAAGCTAGTGCTTTCAAATAAACCTGTTGAACTATAACCTGGTGTTGTGTGATTTTTAACTTTGTACACCCCAGTCCAGCTCCAAATTGAGACTAAACTAGTTAGTAATATAATAGAAGATTGCAATAGTTTGTTTTTAGACATATAAAAAGTATGAGAGCGGCAAGAGTGGGCATTGGACTGTTGAAGAATGAGGCTGGAGAAGTAGTAATGTGGAACAAAAAATGGCGGAGGAACTGAATCGGTACTTCGCATCAGTTTTCACTGTGGAAGATACCAACAGCATATCAGAGCTTCAAGACAGTTAGGGGCCAGAGATGGGTGTGGTGGCTATCACTAAACAGAAGGTACTGGGAAGCTGAGAAGTCTGAGGATGGATAAATCACCTGGGTGAGAGGGATTACACCTCTGAATTGTGAAGGAGATAACTAAGGAGATTGTGGAGGCATTGGTGGTGATCTTTCAGGAATCACTGGAGTCAGGAAGGGTCCCAGAATTCTGGAAAATGGCTAATGTTAACACCCTGATAAGGAGGGAGGGATGCAGAAGACAGAAATCTATAGGCAGGTGAGCCTAACTTGAATTGTTGGTCCATTATTAATTATGAGATCGTGGGGTACATGGTAAAAGAGTACTGGATTAGTGGTGCTGGAAGAGCACAGCAGTTCAGGCAGCATCCAACGAGCAGCCTGAACTGCTGTGCTCTTCCAGCACCACTAATCCAGTATTTGATTTTCAGCATCTGCAGTCATTGTTTTTACCTACATGGTAAAAGAGGGCTGTCAACATAGATTTGTCAATGGAAGTTCATGCCTAACAAATCGTTTAGAATTCATTGAGGAGGTAACTAGCAAGTTAGACAAAAGAGAACCAGTGGACGTGATCTAGTTGGATTTTCAGTCGGCATTTGACAATTATGTTGTATAGGAGGCTGCTTAACACAATAAGAGCCCATGGTATTAGGGGCAAAGAACTGGCATGGATAGAGGATTGGCTACTTGGCAGAAGGTGGAGAGTATAGATAAAAGAGGTCTTTTTCAGGATGGCAGCCAGCGACTAGTGGAGTTCTGCAGGGTCCAGCATTGGGACCACAAATATTCACACTATATATTAGCAATCTGGATGAAGAAACTGAGGACATCGTTGCTAAATTTGCAGATTCCACGAAGGTAGGTGGAGGAACAAGTTGTGTTGAGAAGGTGGGAAGGCTGCAGAAGAACTTGGACAGGCTAGGAGAGTGGCCAAAGAAGTGGCAGATGGAATACAATGTGGGAAGGTTTAGGTAATGCACTTTGATAGGAAGAATATAGACATAGGTTATTTTCTAAATGGGAGAAAGTGAGGACTGCAGATGCTAGAGATCAGAGTCGAAAAGTGTGGTGATGAAAAAGCACAGCAGGTCAGGCAGCATCCAAGGAGCAGGAGAGTCAATGTTTCAGGCATTTCTGAGGAAGGGCTTATGCCCGAAACGTCGACTCTCCTGCTCCTCGGATGCTGCTTGACCAGTTGTGCTTTTCCAGCACCACACGTTTTGACTCTATTTTTTAAATGGGGATAGGCTTCAGATATCTGAAGCACAAAGGGCCCTGGGAGTGCTAGTTTGATCAGGTCTATGTTTTATGATTTATGTTTGTCACATGAGCCTCAGCACAGTGAAAAGTTTTGTTTTGCGTGCAGTACAGGCAGATCATAGCAAATAAGGAGATTTAATCATAGGGTGCTCAGACAGAGCAAGCCATACAAGATTATGACTGTGCAGAAGGTGCACAAAACCAAGATCAACATTAGATTTGAATTTAGTTAAGGGTTCTCTTAAGGTTAATATACAGGTTTAATTCACAGTTAGGAAGGCAAATACAATGTTAGCATTCATTTCAAGATGGCTAGAATACAAGAGCAGAGATGTACTGCTGAGGCTGCATATGGCTCCAGTCAGATTGCATTTAAAATATTGCGTGAGTAGTTTTGGGCCCCATTTCTAAGGTAGGAGTGTTGGCCTTTGAGGGGATCCAGAGTAGGTTTACAAGAATGACCCCAGTGATGAAGGGCTTGTCATAGGAGGAGCAGTTGAGGACCCTGGGTCTGTCATCAATGGAGTTTAGAAGGATGATGGGGGAGTTTGATTGAAACTTACATCTCTCTACCTCTCTACCATGCTTTCCTTCTTCAAAATATAAGATAAGACCTGCCTCTTTGGCCAAGCTAGCAGTCATCTGACCTAATACTTCTGGGGAAGAGTCATCTAGACTTGACGTGTTAGCTTGCTCTCTCTCTCTCTCTCTCCATGAATGCAGAACTAGAGGACATAGGTTTAGGGTGAGAGGGGAAAGATATAAAAGAGACCTAAGGGGCAACTTTTTCACGCAGAGGGTGGTACGTGTATGGAATGAGCTGCCAAAGGATGTGGTGGAGGCTGGTACAATTGCAACATTTAAGAGGCATTTGGATGGGTATATGAATAGGAAGGGTTTGGAGGGATATGGGCCGGGTGCTGGCAGGTGGGGCTAGATTGGGTTGGGATATCTGGTCGGTATGAACGGGTTGGACCGAAGGGTCTGTTTCCATGCTATACATCTCTATGACTCTATGAATGCTGCTGGACCCGCTGTGATCTCCAGGATTTTTTTTTTGTTTTCAGTATCTGCAGTCAGGTGCTCCTAATACTTCCTTATTTGGCTTGGTGTCACACTTTGCATCGTAATGCACCTGTGAAGTGCTTTGGGAAAGCTTTAAAACTGTTCAGAGATTATTGTTGTTGTCCCTCTCCTGCTGAGAGGGTTGCATTCCCCTTTTGTACCTCACCACACTTGTGGCCATTCTTAAAATGTGACCTTGGACCATAAACTAGAGGAGGAGGGCTTTTTCTGACTAAAAGGATACCTTTTCTTGTTAGCAGGTGGTTAGCGATCCAGAAATGAAATCCTGAAGTATAATTCCCTTGCCCATCCAGGCAAACTAGAGTGGCTCAAAGCTTCTGGGGATAAGTCTCCAGAATTTAACTGGCCATTTCACTTCCTCAAAATTGCCCGCATGCCATCACGGGGGATCCAGGAGTGCTCTTTAAACCAAGTTCAACATAAAATTCACTCAAAATCCATCAGAGTCATTTAATACAGGATGGACTTCACTTTCCCAATTCTCATATTATCATGGTGACATCATTTAGTTTTACTATAACCTGTTGGAGAAAGTGAGGACCGCAGATACTGGAGATCAGAGTCGAGAGTGTGGTGCTGGAAAAGCACAGCCAGTCAGGCAGCATCCGAGGAGCAGGAGAATCGACATTTCAAATATAAACCCTTCATCAGGAATGAGATGTTCTTAACGAAACTTTTCACTGTACTGGGGTACATGTGACAACAATAAATCAAATCAGATCAAACTTAAAACTTCCTTTCTGATGAAGGGCTTATGCCCGAAACATTGATTCTCCTGCTCCTCGGATGATACCTGACCGGCTGTGCTTTTCCAGCACCACACACTTGACTATGACCTGTTTTGAGTATGCTAAAGATCACACAAAACTGGGTTATAGTTCAACAGGTTGATTGGAAGCACTAGCTTTCGGAGCGCTACTCCTTTATCAAATGATTGTTGGACCATAACCTGGTGTTGTGTGATTTTTAACTTTGTCCAACCTAGTCCAACATCATCAGTTAGGTTCTCTTTTTTTCCCCCATTTGTTTCCTCAGCTGTTACTGCTCTCAGGTAATACCATTGACAATGCCAGTTCAGGCAAGGCTCTTAACTGCAACAGTCTGTGTCCTCCTGGAACCAGCACACACCAAACCCCCATGCTTCAAAGGTAATGGTGTGCACAATACTCAGTGTGAACAGAGACCAAAGCAGTGGGACTGCAGCATTCCACTTTCATTTTAAAAACCCACATGATTCCTCCATTTACTGTTGTGGAGTCAGTCCTATTGTATTGTAATAAGGCTTTTTGTGATGTGAGGCTTTGCAGAGGATAGCTTCAATGTCACCACTAAAAATGTTAATCATGCTAATTATCACAAGATAAATCGAAAGGAGGTTCCTCTTGAAGTTTGTGGGATTTTTAGATTAGATTAGATTACTTACAGTGTGGAAACAGGCCCTTCGGCCCAACAAGTCCACACCGCCCCGCCGAAGCGTAACCCACCCATACCCCTACATCTACATCTACCCCTTACCTAACACTACGGGCAATTTAGCATGGCCAATTCACCTTGCCTGCACATCTTTGGAGTGTGGGAGGAAACCGGAGCACCCGGAGGAAACCCACGCAGACACGGGGAGAACGTGCAAACTCCACACAGTCAGTCGCCTGAGGAGGGAATTGAACCCGGATCTCTGGCGCTGTGAGGCAGCAGTGCTAACCACTGTTCTCTTAACAATGCTGTTGTTGATAGCCACGGCCAATCCTACGAGCCCATGTCTTGGGCAGTCAGTGGCAACTTGCCTCGATTTGCTGGGGCTGGTGGTCAGGTAGGTGCTTTCATTTTTAAAATGAAAGAAAAACCGAAAGAACAGCGGCTGCTGTAAATCAGAAGCAAAACCAGAAAAGCTCAACAGCATCTATGGAGAGAAATCAGAGTTAACATTTTGGGTCATAGAGTCATAGAGAGGTACTTCAAGGAAACAGACCCTTCGGTCCATCTCGTCCATGCCAACCAGATATCCGAACCTAATCTAATCCCTTTTGCCAGCACCCGGCCCATATCCCTCCAAACCCTTCCTATTCAAATACCCATCCAGATGCCTTTTAAATGTCGCAATTGTACCAGCCTCCACCACTTCCTCTGGCAGCTCATTCCATACACGCACCACCCTCTGCGTGAACAAGTTGCCCCTTAGGTCCCTTTTATATCTTTCTCACGTTAAACCTATGCCCTCTAGTTCTGGACTTACCCCACCTCAGAGAAAAGACCAGGGTCGGATTACCTTTCCTCAGACTTCATTTGGTGTTATTATGTCTTACTGATCAGAGCACTGACTCTTGAGATAGCAGCGGGTATGTCCCCCCCCCCCCCCACCTGACACATAAGACCATGAGACATAGGAATGGAAGTAAGGCCATTGAGCCCGTTGAGTCCACTCCACCATTTAATCCCAAACTGCTGTATTCCTATTTGCCAGCACTTGGCTCATATCCCAAACCCTTCCTATTCATATATCCATCCAGATGCCTTGTAAATGCTATAATTGTATCAGCCTCTACCACTTCCTTTGGCAACTCATTCCATACATGCACCACCCTCTGCGTGAACAAGTTGCCCCTTAGGTCCCTTTTTTATCTTTCCCCTCTCACGCTAAATCTATGCCCTCTAGTTCTGGACTTCCCCCACCCCAAGGAAACGACCGGGGTTGAATGACCTATCCTCAGACCTCATTTGTTGTTATTATGTCTTACTGAGGAGAAAGTGAGGACTGCAGATGCTGGAGATCAGAGCTGAAAAATGTGTTGCTGGGAAAGTGCAGCAGGTCAGGCGGCATCCAAGGAACAGCAGAATCGATGTTTCAGGCATAAGCTTCGGGATTCCTGAATAAGGGCTTATGGTCGAAACATCGATTCTCCTGCTCCTTGGATGCTGCCTGACCTGCTGTGCTTTTCCAGCAACACATTTTTCAGATTATGTCTTACTGATCAGAGCACTGACCCTTGAGATAACATTGAGTATGTCCTCACCACTTGAGACATAAGACCATAAGACCATAAGACATAAGAGTGGAAGTAAGGCCATTCAGCCCATTGAGCCATTTAATCATGGCTGATGGGCATTTCAATGAGCGGCATGGTGGCATAGTGTTTAGCACTGCTGCCTCACAGCGCCAGAGACCTGGATTCAATTCCTGCCTCAGGCGCCTGTCTGCGTGGTGTTTGCACATTCTCCCCGTGTCTGCGTAGGTTTCCTCCGGGTGCTCCAGTTTCCTCTTACAGTCCAAAATTGTGCAGGTTAGGTGAATTGGCCATGCTAAATTGCCCGTAGTGCTAGGTGAAGGGGTAAATGTAGGGGAATGGGTCTGGTTGGGTTGCTCTTCGGAGGGTCGGTGTGGACTTGTTGGGCCGAAGGGCCTGTTTCCACACTGGAAGTAATCTAATCAACACCACTTACCTGCACTCTCCATGTAGCTGTTAATTCCTTGCAAGATCATGAATTTATCAATCTCTGCCTTGAAGACAGTTAATGTCCCGGCCTCCACTGCGCTCCAGGGCGATGAATCCCACAGGCCCACCATTCTCTGGCTGAAGAAATGTCTCCTTATTTCTGTTTCAAATTCACCCCCTTTAATTCTAAGGCTGAGCCCATACGTCCTAATTTCCCTGGCTAACGGAAACAAATTCCCAGCATCCATCCTTCCTAAGCCATGCATTATCTGGTAAGTTTCTATTAGATCTCCTCTCAACCTTCTAAACTCTAATGAAAGGGATAAAAACAAGGACTACAGATGCTGGAAACCAGATTCTGGATTAGTGGGGCTGGAAAAACACAGCAGTTCAGGCAGCATCCGAGGAGCAGGAAAATCGATGTTTTGGGCAAAAGCCCTATTTCTGATGAAGGGCTTTTGCCCAAAATGTTGATTTTACTGCTCCTCGGATGCTGCCTGAACTGCTGTGCTTTTCCAGCACCACTAATCCAAACTCTAATAAATACAATCCCATGCTGGCAGGGTCCATGACAGTGACATGGCACAGATTTACAAATGCAGCTCCTTCCTTCAGAGCTTGTGTCGTCCATGTACACCATCTATCTGCTTCCCATGTGAATGTCTACCTTCCTGGCAATACCTCCCAGCAACCATTCTGCACTGTGCCACCAGAATAGACCTGGAGGTCTGGGGTGAGGCGAGGTGAGGCAAGAAAGGTCAGGAACTGAAAGCCTGGAGGAAGATTCCGGACTGTCTAGTTCATGCGAATGAACTGGACAGCAGAAATAATTAGGAGAAAGTGAGGTACTGCAGATCCTGGAGATCAGAGCTGAAAATGTGTTGCTGGAAAAGCGCAGAAGGTCAGGCAGCATCCAAGGAGCAGGAGAATCGACGTTTCGGGCATGAGCCCTTCTTCAGGAATGATTCCTGAAGAAGGGCTCATGCCTGAAATGTCGATTCTCCTGTTCCTTGGATGCTGCCTGACCTGCTGCGCTTTTCCAGCAACACATTTTCAGCAGAAATAATTAATTGCTGCAAATTATTATTGCTTCTCAAAAAATGTTCAACAAACAGCTTGGAGTATCAGCAAATGACTGTGGAGTACAGAAAGTACATTACTGCAGCTTCAGCCAAAAGGAGACATGGCGTGGCATGGTGGCTCAGTGGTTAACCCTGCTGCCTCACAGCACCAGGATCCCAGGTTCGATTCCAGCCTTGGGCAACTGTCAACGTGGAGTTTGCACGTTCTCCCTGTGTCTGTGTGGGTTTCTTCCCACAGTCACAAAGATGTGCAGATCAGGTGAATTGGCCATGCTAAATTGCTCCTAGTGTTAGGTGCATTAGTCAGAGGGAAATGGGTCTGGGTGGGTTACTCTTTGGAGGGTCGGTGTGAACTTGTTGGGCTGAAAGGCCTGTTTCCACACTGTAAGGAATCTCATCTAATCTAAACAAGAGTGGAGCTGGGTCCAACATCTCATAACAAGCTGGAGGTGAAAATATAACAACAACAAATTGAATTTATATAATGCCTTTAAGACAATAGCAGAAAAAAAGGAGCAGGAAGCCATTCAGCCTTTCAAGCCTGCCCCAACATTCAATACAATCATGGCTAATTATCAGTACCCTTTTTCCCCCATATTCTTTGATCTCTTCAGCCCTAAGAATTGCATCTAACTCTTTCTCAAAAACATTCAATGTTTTGCCCTCAACTGCTGTCTGTGGCGGAGAATTCCACAGGGATAAACATTCCAAAATGCTTCATAGGCGCCTAACCAAACAACAGTTTGATACCGAGCCACAGAAAGAGATGACAGGGCGAGTGACCGAATGGGTCATCTTCACATGGAGAGAATGGAGGAGAAGCAGTGAGGTTTCTGGGGACGTGGGGATAGACCATAACTTGGTGGCTGAGGCTTTCTTATGAGGCTACCGGGAAATTTAAAAGCTATGAGAGGTCTTTGGCAGGGATGTTTGCCCAAGGGCACAGCAGGAGTTTCACAGTACATCACCTTTTGTAACACTATACTCCAAACATTTTAAATATTATTGGAAATTTTAAATAGAAACCGCTTTTATGAAAATATTTTGAAAAATATTAATGTCCAGATTACTTTTGGTATTGGAAGCTTGTTAGGAAGTTTTTTTTCTAAAAGAAACTGATTGACCCTATGTTGTTGCAATCTCATTTCCTAATCTGCATGCAGTGTTGTATTTCGCTTAACTCACTGTTAACTGGGACAAACTTTTATTCAAAATTTCATTTCGGAAACTACTTTCAGCTCACTTGCAAATTAGCCCCAATTTACACACCAGAAGCTTGCAACTCAGATATTCTTGCCAGTAATGTTCCTTTGAATGTGCATTACATCACTTGGAAGGCATAACAAAGTTTAGGAACTTGATTGGTGTAGACTGAAGGAGAAAGTGAGGACTGCAGATGCTGGCGATCAGAGTCGAAGAGTGTGGTGCTGGGAAAGCGCAGCAGATCGGGTGCTCCACTTTCCTTCCACGGTCCAAAGATGTGCAGGTTAGGTGAATTGGCCATGCTAAATTGCCCGTAGTGTTAGGTGAAGGGGTAAATGTAGGGGTATGGGTGGGTTGCGCATCGGCGGGTCGGTGTGGACTTGTTGGGCCGAAGGGCCTGTTTCCATACTGTAAGTAATCTAATCTAATCTAATCAGGCAGCTTCCGAGGAGCAGGAGAATTGACATTTCGAGCATAAGCTCTTCATCAGGAATGTGTTGGACTGAAGGGTCTGTTTCCATGTTTGACTGTGCAGCAGGAAATCAATTATATACTTAATACATGACAAAACATTCAGATGGAAAAAAATCCTATTTATAGTCACAGGATCTCTACAGTGTGGAAGCAGGCTATTCAGCCCATCGAGTTCACACCAACCCTCCGAACAGCATCTCACCCAGAACCAAACCCCTACCCTATCCCCATAACCCTGCATATCCCATGACTAAACCACCTCACCTGCACATCCCTGGACACTATGGGCAATTTAGCATGACCATTCCACCTTAACCTGTTTATCTTTGGACTGTTGGAGGAAATCGGAGCACCCGAAGGAAACCCACAGACACGGGGAGAATGTGCGAACTCCACGCAGGCAATTACCCAAGGGTGGAGCCAAACCCAGGTCCCTGGCACTGTGAGACAGCAGTGTCGCCCTCGCTTATAGACTAAGATAATGCCATTTTCCTACACAGAAAGAATTTTGGTCCTGGTCCACATCATTAATTCTTGGAGTAACAAGGATGGTGCCGGACCTCTCTGTGATACTCCCGTCTGCCACATTTTCCATCAATATTCATCGTGTAGGGGTGAGATGTGAAGCAATACATCTGAAAGTTCTTTCCATTTTGAGCCCTCAAAATTGGAACGAATCAGAGCAGTGGACAGGGCAGACAGAGGAGTCAGGTAGGTTGGGCTCTGAAAACAGTGGGAAGCCAACAGTGGGTGAGAATCATATGCGCTGAGTGCAGTGGGGGATTGAGGGGATGAGATTGGGCATTACGAGGGTTGGGGATGATGGTTGTGAGAAGTGGGGAGGGTAGGAGCTGTGAGGATAGGGGGTCAGAGCAGTGAGAGTGGGGACAGGGCGCAATGAGAGCCGTGAGTAACAGGAGGGGGGAGAATTCAACTCAGAGTTAGATTCATTCCCTTAAACCATGGCCACTACACAACAGCAAGAAAAAGATCCTGCCCATACCCTGGGGAGCTTGAAGCCAATCCTATGGATGTCAAGCCTCTGTGTTCACTCCATGATCACCATTTCTGTGATTGAGGAGGGGGTACCCATGACCCACGTTATTATGAGTTGTAGACCTCTCACCTAAAGTGCAAAAGGAGAAGGGCTGGTGACTACGAAGCTGTGCCCTCCCTGTGTAACCTCAGGAGATAAAAGTAGAAATCAGAGGAGGAAGCATGAAGAGGGCTCAACTATCGTCTGGTGTGCCAATATTTTATGCAGTGCAGAGAACATAATGTGAAAATAAGATGATCTGTATTATTGTAACTACATCTATCTTTGAGAAGGTTTTGAAGGAACAGATCAGATTTCTACAAGTATACATTATATATATAGTTGCCACATGCCAAGGTCAAACACAGGTTAATTGGTTTTAGTGAGGCGAATTTGCAAACATCTGACAATCTGCAAACTTCCTACGTTAACAGCAATTAGCCAAGGCGTGAACTCCCTGTTGCTGAAACAGTTTGCAGAAAGTCTGGTTTAAACTGTGTGGGCGGTTTGGCAGAATAAGTGACAAAGGCTTTGAGCTGTGGCTGAGTGGGTAGCACTCTTGTCTTGGAGCCGACAAGGTTGAGGGGCCAGTCCATCCTGGAGAGACTCTAACCTGGGAGAATTTGACCTGGGAGTGCGTAACCTAGGCTTTTCGCACTGAGGGACACTGGGTGGTTGGGGGGGGGAAGTGGGAGCTGGGTTTAGTGCAGTTTATCACAAGGATTGGGCCCAAATCTCTCCTGGATGAGGCATCCAGTAGCAGCACCCCTATGAGGATTTTACGTGGCTAACTCACTTAACCTGCACATCCCTGAACATTATGGAGCAATTCAACATGGCCAATCCACTTAGCCTACACATCTTTGTACTGTGGGTGAGCACCCGATGGAAACTCACGCAGATACAGGGATAACGTGCAAACTCTACACCGTTGCCCAAAGATAGAATCAAACCCGGGTCACCAGTGCTGTGAGGCAGCAATGCTAAAAATGATCTAGACCTCTCAAGCATTCTTCAAGCCGGAGAACTAAAGAATGAGTTAAGAGTTTAATTAAGAGATTGTTGAACCTTCCCTAAGTAACGACACAAGGCACCTATGGATTTTAAATTGGAAGCAGAGCAGGTGAATGTAGCTTTTGAGCAAAGCTACAATTGCTGGAAACTGCAACACTTTTGACTCAGGAATGCCCTTCCTAAAGCTTCCCTGCCCCTTTGCCTACCATTCCTGTCTTAACCCTAGGTCCTTCAAACTTTCCTCTGTGACCAAACTTTTGGTTTACCCGCCCTAATCCTTCTGTGCCTCAGTGTCAAATTGCCTCTGATAATGCTCCTATTAAGTGGGGTGGTTTCCCACATTACAAATACTAAACAAGTGAAAGTTGATGCTGTTGCTTGAGCTGTGATGTTAAAACGCTGCTGTTCGAATGGTGTGACCTAAATACTCCATACTACAGTAGCGAATGACTGAAAACAAGGAAGTATGGTACAAAGGAGGGATTTAACTGATCATCAAGATCGTCAAGGCATATTTGGAAAAGTTAATTTTCAATTATCCTTTGGCGCCGCCCTCTTGAACTGTCAAACTTCCTTCCCATCTATCTGCTCCACCTTCCTCTCCAACCTATCACTTTCACCACCACCCCCAACCTTCATCTACCTAACGCATTCCCAGCTACCTTCCCCCCAGCCCCACCTCCCTCCCATTTTTCTCTCAGTCCCCTTGGCCCACAAGCCCCACTCCTGATAAAGGGCCTATGCCTGAAACGCCGATTCACTGTACTTCATCCACAGCTGGAGTTTTGTTGGAAAAGTTGGGAAAGTTCCTGTCATCACATAATAGGAAAGACATAATTGCTTTTGAGACAGTACAGAGGATATTTACAAGGATATCCAAATTTTGAAAATCGCAGCAGAGGAAAGATTGGATAAGCGAAGTCATTTTCCTTCAGATGCTGCCTGACCTGCTGTGCTTTTCCAGCCCCACATTCTTTGACTCTGATCTCCAGCATCTGCCATTCTTACTTTCTCCAAAGGTAATTTTCCAACCTTGATTCAGAAGCATTCAAATACACTTGATCAACTGGGAATGCAACAACCACTGCTTAGACTTGCAGTTCTACTCAGCACCAGTTTAATCTCATCCAGCTCCTCAGTCCCGTCAGTCGCACAGCTCCCAACCCAACAACTTCAAAGGTGCATCATCCATAGACCTAGCAAGCCAGCCTCCAAACCAGCAATTAGTATGAAAATAAGGATCGTCAGAGGAAGTATGCCATGTCATACTGTGAGTTGGAAATAAATTGCTGCTGATTGAGTGTCCTGCTAGGTGGGAAAGCACAGGTAGTAACGCAATGACCTCCAAAAGAGATCACTATTAATTTGAAATTTCTCCTTGTATGTTCTTTTCCTTGGTACTGTTTGAAAGCAAATGGTGCCAGTTCTTGAGGTCAACTAAAAACATCTCAATGGAGAAATCATATGGTGCAAAAAAAGTGTAATGACCAATAGTTTAGCTATTGATAACAGATTACTGAATCATTTGCAGATGATGCCATGCTAAGCTTATTTAATTGAAAGCAATGATATCAGACAACACAAATAAATAAGCATATAAAAAAGTGATGGTGGAGAGATAGTTGTTGTGGTGATATGTTGGGAAAACTTGGATTGCTCAGATGGTGTCGTTCAAATCTGCTGACATTGGTCAGTGACTGGGATGCACAAGGACTGAAGCCGACATGCTCTCACCCTCTGATATAAAACTAGCTCCTGAAGGAGTAAATTGCAAGACACAAAACTGAAAGATTTTTTTTAAGTGCTGCTTTCACATGTATCATTTAAATATAGCAAAAGCCCATTAGATTCAAGTTAAAAACAGAAAGTTTGCACCATATCCAGGTACCTGCAACTGAAGTGGACTTTAATCATCATCAGATAGAAACAGAGACAGCTAAACTCTTCAAGGTCATGATTAAAAAAACTATTGAACATATAAATCAAACCGGGGCAAAATGCTTCAAGCAGCTAAAAGAGCTATTGATCAGAAAGAAGGCACAAACCACTGGTGTCTGCACACCACACAATGCAGCCTGTCAAGTCCACCAGCAGAATACTTGCTATTTATTCCTCATGAGGAAATTTACCTTTGCATGTTGTTAATGTTGCAAAGTTCTTCTTATGATCTCCAGTTTACCAATGTGCAGGGTTTTTGACTTCTCATGACATGTGAGGAGCCAGCTTTTATATTGTACAAGTTCGGAAAGGTGCACATAGAAATAGTCGACTAAGGGGTCAAAGAACAATGGCTCCAGGTCACAGACACCACCCTGACTTCATATTATTTCTCCATTGCTGCTGATCCAAAATCCTCTCACTTGGCATCATGGCAGCATCTCCACCACCATAGGCTACAGTTCATAAAATCACTGAATTTAGGGGCGGCATGGTGGCTCAGTGGTTAGCACTGCTGCCTCACGGTCCCAGGCTCAATTCTTACCTTGGGCGACTGTTTGTGTGGAATTTGCACATTCTCCCTGTGTCTGTGTGGGTTTCCTCCCTTAGCCCAAAGATGTGCGGGTCAGGTGAATTGGCCATGGTAAATTGCCCATAGTGTTAGGTGCATTAGTCAGAGGGGAAGTGGGTCTGGGTGGCTACTCTTCAGAGGGTTGGTGTGGACTGGTTGGGCAGAAGGGCCTGTTTCCACACTGTAGGGTATCTAATCTAATCAATTATTATGGCCAATACTGTCCGCAACAGCTTTTTATAAGTACATCATTACATAGAGCCATGGTTCCAATCTCCTGCTTTCTCCCCATATTGCACACTGTTTTTATCCAAATAAGCATCGTTTTCCTTCTTCAATGTCTTACTTGAACCTGCCTTTTCCACATTTCCATATCCAAACTACTCGCTGGGTGGACAAGCTTTTCCTCATGTTACCCCTGCATTGTTTGTGAATCACTTTAAATGTATACCATCTTATTCTTGTTCTTTTTCCAAGAGAGAACAGTTTCTCCCTCGATATTCTGTACAGCCACTCCAGACTTTGAAAGCTTCTATCAAGTCTATTCTCCGTCTTTTTCCCTCCAAGGCCATTAAGAAGTCCACCACATTGTCAAATGGGCAACAAACACTAAGCTTGCCAACTGTGCCAACATGAATAAAAATGATGAACGTCAAGGGGACATTTTGTTAATTAACTCTAGGTGTGTGCCAGTAGTACTGTCAATGCATAAGTTTGCCCTTCTTAAAGCCACTTGTACAAGGATCATTTTAACTTACTTTAAGCAAATGCCTTATGGGCAGAGGGATTACAGTTTTAAAACAACCAAAAGGATAATGGTGTGATGAAAACTCATTGAGAAATAAAATCTTTCCAATGATTGGCGGAAAAACTAGAAGCTGGAAACATTGCATACACTTGAGATTACTGAGGAGCTGTTCCTACTCTTCATGCTGAGGCCTCAGTGTAATGGAATACAGAATGGGAAAGCTGACACTAGACACAATGGCTTCATATCAGGTGCCACTTCAAGTAAGTGGATAAAAACAGTCCACTTCAGTTTTGAAAATTTTAAATCCAGCTAACACTGCAGCAGCAAGAATAATATCAGTCAGCAGAAATAATAGGAATAGGCCAAGTATATTTGGATGATGTCTAGGTAACCGAGCCAATTATTTGAACATATTATTAGCGTACTGTTGCACGCTCAGGTCAATTTGCAGTTATTCATTGGTGATTTTAATCATTTTCTAGACCAATCAAGGGCCATTATTCCACACTCACTTACAAAGAAAGCAGGCAGCAGCAGGGAATGCTTCCCTCTAACATTTTCTTGTCAAAAGGACGTAGTTTTAATCAAATTGTTCAGACACGATACAACTGATTTCTGAGGACAGGTGGGACTTTTTCCAAAAGTAAGTTAAAATGATCCTTGTCCACGAGGGACACTGTTTAAGAACGGTATGTGTATGTAAAGTCTGGACAGACCTAGAGTTAATTAAAAAGCTGTCCTCCTGGCATTTGAAGGAGGGACACTACATTGTACCACAAGAGCTCTTTCCTGTTGTGTGCTGACTGTTTATTGCACTTTTCCAGATTGCTGTAAGCCATATACTCACACAGCTTTGAGGCTACATTGATCAGGTGTTCATTTCATCTATGTTTGATTTTTTGGCAACTGCAATAGAACAATAAAAGTGTGGTCACGTGAGGAGAGGTTAAGCAGATGAGGCCTACATTTGGTAGAGTTTAGAAAAATGAGTGGAGAACTAATTAAGATATGCAAGATGCTAAAGAAGATTGACAAAGTAGACATAGAAAGGATGCTTTCCCTTGTGGGGTAATCCAGAATGACAGGCTAAGGGTTGGCAGAGAGGAGGAGAAATTGCCTCTCTCAAGGCATTGCGAATCTGTGGATGCTGGGACACAGAATAAATTTAAGGAGGAGATAGATTTTTAATTAGTAATGGGTTAAAGGGTTGTAGAGAGTGGCAGGAAAGTGGAGTTCAGGCTGAGATGAGATGAATCATGTTTGTATTAAATGGCAGAGCAAGCTCGAGGGGCTGAATGGCCTATTCCTACTCTTCGCTCTTCGATTATGTGACAGCCGATGGGGTGAACAAAGTCTTATCTAACAAAATGTTTGTAGTTTAGCTACTGTGCTTCTTATGAAGAGGGTTTTAGCATATTTGATTTTGCTAATCAAAGTGAGAACGTATTTGTGACCTCATTAGGGACGGGCAATAAATGCTGGCCCAGCCAGCGATGCCCTCATCCCATGAATGTAGAACAAAAAACTGTCCAGTCCAGCATTTATCACACCATCCCTAAATACCCTTGATCTGAGTGGCTTGATGAGCCATTTCAGAAGGCAGTTAAGTACTGAGGATCTGGAACCACATGTAGGCCAGACCAGTTACGGATAGCAGATTTCCTTTCTTAGGGGGCATTTGGGAAGCAGATGGGCTTTTGATGAGAAGTGATGATCGTGTGAGAACCACATTACTGTGAATAGTTTTCAAATGTAGATTATTTTTTGGATAAAATGAATTGAATTAATTTCCATAGCTGCTGTGGTGGGATTCTAACCCACACCTTTGATACATCAGCCCGGATCTCTGCATTATAAATATTATCACAGTGCCAATTTTTCACTGGTGATAGAATGGAGGCAGAAGATTCTAAAGGAAGCAGGCAGTAGCTTTAGAGTCATAGAGATGTACAACATGGAAACAGACCCTTCGGTTCAACATGTCCATGCCGCCCAGATATCCCAACCCAATCTAGTCCCACCTGCCAGCACCCGGCCCATATCCCTCCAAACCCTTCCTATTCATATACCCATCCAAATGCCTCTTAAATGTTGCAATTGTACCAGCCTCCACCACATCCTCTGGCAGCTCATTCCATACACACACCACCTCTGTGTGAAAAAGTTGCCCCTTTTATATCTTTCCCCTCTCACCCTAAACCTATGCTCTCTAGTTCTGAACTCCCGACCCCAGGGAAAAGTGTTGTATTTAATGCTGTTCTGATCATGTCTGAAGGTATGTAAATATATGTTTGTGTGAAGTTGATGAAAAAGTGTTATTAACTCCAGCAATCCCATACACTGCTGTAAATAGCACAGGGGGACAAAATCATGGACTCGTTATGCAGCGACAACATTTGCTATTTTGTTTGAACATGATAACGACTGTGGGAGAAAATGGGATAAAAAGGTAGTTTTGCCATCTGGTGGTACAGTGGCATTGTCCTTACCCCTGAACCGAGAGACCGGGGTCCAAGTCCCACCTGTTCCAGAGGCGTGTGATAACATCTTTGAACGGGTTGATGAGCAAAATAGGTGACATTTTAAAAAAGAGGTTGTTTCACCAATGATCACTATTAACCCAAAGGCAGCTCAGTCTTTGTGGCCCTTTCAATTCACTGTTGGGAAGGGGATGTGTGAAGGCTTGATGACTGGACCAATGACAACAGTGTCAGGGCAGGGTGGAGTTAGGTGGCAAACACCAAACCAGAATTGGCAACTCCAGCATCAATTCTTGGCTCCAGCTCATAGAAGAGGAGTAACATTTTGCAACTTCACACAAATAAAAGGGAAAGCCCAGGGTCAGAGGTCAGCTATAATTCATTTTGCTAGAGAAGGAGTATGGACTCAAACCTAGAAACTCTGAGGGCCACAATGTTGATCTGAAGTGGGATGTAATGCAGACTGTGGAGTAATGCAACCATTAGTAACATTAATGGAGTCAGCTGGCAAACTGATTGATGTTCTCATTTTCTGGGAGACAGTCTGAAGCAGCTTCTATAATCACACCAGCAGCACCACCACCCACTAAAGTTTGCGATCTTTCCTTCACTTGGAGAGTTTGGCAATTTCCTGATTGTGTATTCGGAGTGCTGCCTTCCAACTTCACAGTGACTCCAATCAGCTAATTTCCACAGTTATATAAGCTGACTTCAATCCAATTAAAACTGCCTTCAAAAATGATTCTGGACAGCCAGCAAAATGCACAAATTGACTAGTGACACATACATTCGATGCATCAACCACCGAATAATTTCTTCCACAGTCCACAATCTCTTGGTTCCACAGTTAAATGTGTTCCTGGCATAACTGGATTTCATTGATTTTAACAAGATAACTTAGACTTTACAGCACAGAAACAGGCCACTCAGTCCAACGAGCCTGGGCTGATGTTTATAATTCATGTGAGCAATCATATGGTGTGCACCAATTACAAGATCCACTGCAGAAATTCACCAAAGGTCCTTCAAAAGCACCTCTCAAATTTCATGACCATTTGCATCCAGAAGGACAAGAACAGCAGATACATGGGGAGACCATCACCTGCAAGTGCCCTTCCAAGCCACTCACCATTTGACTTGCAAATGTATTACTGTTCCTTCACTGTCGCTGGGTCAAAATCCCATCATAAGGACATTGTGGGTCAACCTACAGCATGTGGACTGCTGTGTTTCAAGAAGTCAGCTCACAACCACTTTCTCACGGGCAACTAGGGACAAGCAATAAAAGCTGACCCAGCCAGCGATGCCCAAGAGCTATGAATGAATAAAAAAAACCTCCTGTCCAATCCATCACACCCTTTCACCATATCCCTGTAGTCCCTTCTCCCTTATGTACCTATTTAGCTTTTTCCTAAAAGCAAGTATGCTATTCATCTTGAATACCCAATGAAGCCTTCTCATTCTGGTACATGTTGGCATTTTATGACATTATCTGAATTTTATTGAAAGTAGTAATAAATTAAGTACAATTTTCTTTTGAATTAAAAACAATAACATTCTCATGAGCTCAGAGCTCATGTTAGCTCTCCCTGTCTGTTAGTCTTGTCATGGAAGACCACTCGAATGTCCAGGGAGGGAGTAGTCCTCACCATCTTGTTCCAACTCATTGCTGGATTGCTGTTTTCAGAGTAAGAGTGGCCGATTACTCAACCCACAGGCACCATCCTGTCCTAATGGATATCCACAGAGACAAACACTACTGGGGTAGTCAAACTGGAGTGAGAGCCCAGGTCAACTTTCTTCCCATCCAAGTGAAGAGACGCTGAGGCAATTACCAATGGTATTTTGCCATCACAAATGAAATCAGCTAACTCCACATTAATTAGCGATTAAACCTGGGAAGTGCTTGATCTGTGTCACTCAGCTATTTATTAGCTCAAGCAATGAAATCATCAGTGGAGTTACACAGAAGCATAGAAAATAGATGCAGGAGAAGGCCATTCTGCCCTTCCAGCCTGCACCACCATTCAATATGATTACGGCTGACCATGCAATCTCCACTCCCGCTTTCTCTCCATACCCCTTGGCCCCTTTAGCCACAAGGGCCAAGTCCAGCTCCATTTGAAAAATCTAATGAATTGGTCCCAACAGCTTCCTGTGGGAGAGAATTCCACAGGTTCACAACTCTCTGAGTGAAGAAATTCTTCCTCATCTAAAACCTGAATGGCTTACCCCTTATTCTTAGAATGTGACGCCTAGTTCTGCTCTTCCCCAACATTGGGAACATTCTTCCCACATATGTCTGTCCAGTCCCAACAGGATTTTATTTTTTTCTATGAGATTCCCCCTCCCCCATTCTTCTAAATAAGGATAAGCACATGGATGATGATGGGATAGTGTAGGGGGATGAGCTTAGATTAGTTCACAGGTTGGCACAACATCGAGAACTGAAGGGCCTGTTCTGTGCTGTATTGTTCTATGTTCTGTGTTCTAAATCCCAGTGAATACAAGCCCAGTCAATACAATCTTTCCTCATATGTCAGTCCTGCCATTCCAGGAATCAGTCTGGAGTTGGGCGAGTCAGCATATTTTCCTTTGTTTTTAAGAGACCATACTTATGCTCTTCAGAATAACATTCTTGATAGTTGATGGCAACAAATAATTTGAGCTATTAAAAAGGCCCACTCGCCTCTCCAATGTGAGTCCATCTTACGAGAGCTAATAAATACGGAGAACAAAAATCTAATTAGTTGTCAGGGTTGCTCTGCAGAATGTTCTCTGGAGTGGAGATAACTGCACTTTCTAGGAATCTCTGACATATTATGACAAAGGGCATATTATGGACTCTAATGTGTCTGAAGTCACAAATTACTTATCCAGTTATGAGCTCTCAGAGGAGCATCACAGCAGGAAAAACTTGGAAAACCAAGAGTGAGAAGGCAGCAATTTATATATTGGATGAATCTGGTAATAGAACAAATAAATGAATTCTGGAGCGCTGGGTACTGCTCTCATTTTGTTTTTTCCCATTTTCTCTGCTTCTTAAGTGCCATTAAAAGTCACGCTCCCAGTGTATAGGTACAGCAGACCTCTCTTATCTTGTCCAAAGGGGGCTTTTCTTCATTTGTTTGTGGAACACAATGTATTTTGATCGTATGGCAGTGTCACTGAACTTCCTAAATCCATTTGGATCCATGCCGTGTACTCACTAGTAGTGAATATCCTCAGTGTATAGTCTGTAGGTAGCTGTTCAGTTCACTACAGATGAGCCACACACAGCTATTTTGCCGGATAACGGACTGAAACCAGCCACCCGCAATCCTGATCCACCCTAATATATCCCTTCTTGAGATAAAGTGGCACAGTGTCACAGTGATTAGCACTGTTACCTCACAACATCAGGGGCCTACGTTCAATTACAGCCTTGGGTGACTGCCTGTGTCTTCCCCACTCTCCCCATGTCTGTGCAGGTTTCCTCCGGGTGCTCCAGTTTCCTCCCACAGTCCAAAGGTGTGCAAAGTCAGAAGTCACACAACACCAGGTTACAGTCCAGCAGGTTTATTTGAAATCAGAAGCTTTTGGAGTGCTGCCCCTTCATCAGGTGACAGCACCTCCACATCATGGTTACCAAAGATGTGCGTGATATGGAGATTGGCCACGCTAAATTGTCCAGGGTTGTGCAGGCTAGATAGGTTAGCCATGGGAAATGTGTGAATAAGGTGAGTCTAGGTGGGATCCTGCTTGGAGTGTTAGTGCAGGTTCTGTGGGCCAAGTGGCCTTTTTCTGCACTGTAGGGATCAGTGTTAATGTTTGATTGACTTGAGATCTTCTCTTGCATTCAAGGGGTTATATAAATGCAGAGGTAATGATGAAAGGCTTTTGCCCGAAATGTCGATTTCACTGCTCGTTGGATGCTGCCTGAACTGCTGTGCTCTTCCAGCACCACTAACCCAGTTATATAAATGCAGGCTATTATTAGTGTTGCACATGCAGCGGGGGTCACCATTTCGAGCACAGAAACAGAAAGTGCTGGCTGATTCGTTTTTTTCATGCACATGTGTTGAAGCACTGCACAGAATTTTCACGCCACTTTTTGCAAGATTGACAAACTGGAAAGATGAACCTGACTCTACTTCCACCTTTAGCAATGGCCGTCTCAAAGGTCCTTCTTTGATTGTCAAGATGTTTGGTATATCCTGAGGTCCCAATATATTTCTTTCTGACACAAATGCAATACTGAGGGAGTGCTACACTGTCACAGGTGCCATCTTTTGACAAGGCATCAAACTGAGGCCTCCTCTGCCTTCTTGAGTGGAATTAAAAGATTCCATGGGACTATTTTGAAGAGCAGGGGAGTTCACACAATCACAGATTTATTGTAGCACAGCAAGAGTCTGTTCGGTCCATTATAACAGGCTCTCTGTTTCAGCTGTTTGCTTAGTGCCATCCTACTGTTTTCTCCACATAATCCTGCACTTTACCATTTTTTTTCCCATTAATAATCTAATTCCATGTTGAATGCCTTGACTGAAGTTGCCTCCCGCACACTTAGTACTAATGCATCCAGACTCAAGCTGCGCATTGTGTGAAAAAAAACATGGTTTTGACAAGGTCATCACAGAAAGGATGTTTCCTCCAGTGGGTGAGACTCCAGAACCTGGGGAGGGGGTGGGCATTGTTTTAAAGTTAAATGGTCACCCTTTTAAGAGAGAGATGAGGAGAATTTCTTTCTCTCTCAAGAGGACTGTGAAATCCAAGTACTCTCTGCCTCAGACAGTGCTGGAAGCTGGGTCATTGTATTAAGGCGGAGGTAGATAGATTCCTGTTAGACAAAGTTTCAAATCACACAACACCAGGTTATAGTCCAACAGGTTTAATTGGAAGCACTAGCTTTCGGAGTGCTGCTCCTTCATCAGGGAGTTGTGGAGGCCACAATTGGAAGACACAGAATTTATAGCAAAAGTTTACAGTGTGATGTAACTGAAATTCTGCATTGAAAAATACCTTGAATTATTTGTTAATTCTCTCATCTCTTAGAATGACCATGATAGTTTCACTTCTTTCATATGCAAATCACAACACTTTTTTAAAAAGTTACATTCTCAGGTTAACTGTAACAATTGGTATCAGCCCAGATAAGATGTTGAAGGTGTTAGCCCCCTGTGTTCTGTTGTCTGTGTCATAATGTTAAGACTGATTCTAATCTAAAAAGTAAGTTAACAGAGTCTTAGATGGATTCATGCAGTTTTTGAGCAAAGTACAATGTAACTCTGCAAGTACAAATTCACCCCACAAACCTATATGTGTATGTGTCCGTGTGTGTGTGCCTGGAGTGGGGGTTTGTGAGTGTCTGTGAGAGAGAGTGTATATGTGTGTGCGTGAGTGTAAAGGAGTCTGAGTCTGTGAGAGGGTGCACTTGTGAGTGTGGGAGTATGTGTGTCTGTAGGAGTGTGTGTGAGTGTCTGTGTGCGTGCCTGAGTATAGGAGTGTGTGTTTGTGTGTGTGTGTGTGTGTGTGTGTGTGTGTGTCGCGTGCCTGGGATGGGGGGGGTTGTGAGTGTCTGTGAGAGAGTGTGTATATGTGTGTGTGTGAGTGTAAAGGGGTCTACGTCTGTGAGAGGGTGCATGTGTGAGTATGAGTGTGTGTGTGTGTGTGTGTAGGAGTGTCTCTGTGTGTGTGTATATAGTGCAATGGTGGTCACCTGTAGTATGACATGAACCCAAGGTCTCGGTTGAGGCCCTCCCTATGGGTATCGAATTAGCTGTCAGCCTCTGCTTGGCCACTTTTCACTGCTGCCTGTCCCGAAGCCTGCCTTGGAAGACAGTCACCCGAAGGTCCGAGGTCGAATGTCCTGGACCACTGAAGTGTTCTCCAACTGGGAGGGAATGCTCCTGTCTGTTGATTGTTGTGCGGTGCCCATTTATCTGTGGCCGTAGCTTCCACTCGGTTTCACCAATGTACCATGCCTCAGGGCATCCTTTCATGCAGCGTATGAGATAGAGAACGTTGGCTGAATCACATGAGTACCTGCCATGTACATGGTGGGAGGTGTCCCCACACGTAATGGTGGTACCCGTGTCCACACTCTGACACGTCATGCAGTGCCTATTGTGACAGGGCTGTATGGAGTTGTCCTGAAAGCCGGGCAGTTTGCTACAAACAATGATCTGTTTGAGGTTTGGTGGTTGTTTAACCAGGTTGTTTAACCTGTTAGGCAAGGTAATCAAAGATTATCAGCAGCAGCAGATAGGAACGACATTTAAACAGAAACATATCCACCATGATTCTGTGGAAGTATATTGGAGAAGCTGAATGATCTACACCTGCTCCTATTTCATCTGTAAATTGATGCCAACGTTTTTGACATTACAACAGTGCTGATTTGTTAAAAAGTTACTTCATCAGTATTAAAATGCTTTGAGGCATCCAGTGGCCATAGATTTTACAACCTAATGGGAAGGCAACAGCCATAGGTATTATGGCTGGACTGTTTGTTAATCCAGAGACCCAGGTAATATTCTGGGGATCGGGGTTTGAATCTTGCTATGGTATATGGTAAATGTGAATTCAATAAAAATCTAGAATTGAGAGTCAAATGATGACCATGATATCATTGTCAATTGGTGCAAAAATCCATCTGGCTCACTGCTAGTGCCCCTTAGGGAAGGAAACTGCCATCCTTACCTGATCTGGCCTACATGTGACTCCAGACCCACAGCAATATAGCTGACTCTTAGCTTGCCTCTGGGCAATTAGGGATGGGCAGTACGTGCTGACCTAGCCAGTGACACCCTCATCCTGTGAACGACTGAAAAAAATGCAGGCAATCAGCCCTGAAATGTGACATAAAATTGTTTTTGCAGATGTTAAAATACCAGAGATAGCTGTGGGTGTTTAAGAATGCATGATCCCTGGGCCTATTGTATAAAAACACACAGATTTATATGCAAAGTTGGAATGTGCTACATTTCCTGTAAGTTAATCTCTTTCAAATGCTAAATTGCAACATGCTTGATGTGCGCACATAACACCTGTTAAAAAGATCATTGTTCCTTCAAGCTTTTGATGGAAGAGGTGCCACTGTTTCTAATGACTTCTGTTAAGCAGACACTCCCATTGATCCCAGAACACCTGCCATCCATTTCCTAGCCTGTTGTAAATCCTGTTCGCTGTCATTCTCATGCTCACTGATCTTCCACCAGTTCCCGTTCCTCAGTACACTGATCTTCTTTTCCACATTGATCTCTCCATGATTCCATCCCAGGCTTGCCTCCAGCACTATAACCCTGTTTCCAACCACTCTGCTTCATTGATTTTGACCACTGCCTGATACTTCCCCCTTAGCCTTTTGGACTTGATCATTTCCAATTCATCTCCTTCACCCCTTCCCCACCAGGAACCACCATCATCGTCGTCTTTATTATCATTGTCAACAGCAGTAATAATTTTGCATTTCCATTGTCTTGTACTTAACATAGACATTTTTCACAGCAGCATTAGTAAATTTAAAAAAAACTGGGGAGACTGAGAGAAGATCATTAGGAATTGAGAAAGTGGAAATGGTTGGGATGGTTTTTCTGAGGGGACGAGGGTGTTGCTGATGGGAACTAAAAGCTCAATCAAAGCGATAAGTTTTAAGGAAAGCTTAGAATGAGGATAGACTACAAAAGGAGTTTCGCAGTATGGAATTTAGGCAGCTTCTGAGGAGACTGGGTCAATAACATTAATCAACTTATTCAGACTTGTAATGGGTTTTTAACCTGGGCCATCTAATTCAGAGGTAAAGACACTGCCACTTTGCCACAAAATCAACAGAACAAGCGTTCGGGAACTGGAGGGAGAGACAGGCGTTGCTATGGGTCTTCCTGACCTTCTAGAATTCTCTTCCCCATACCCTTAGTTGTTTTTACTGATTGTGACCACTGCCTGATATTCTGCCCTCAGTCCTTTGGACTTTACCCCTTCCAATTCATCTCCTTACATTTCTGTCAAAAATCACTTTAAATCTTTCCATTTTGTGAACATTTTGTAACAGTGAAGGCAATAGTTAAGTGCAGGTTGTATTACATTAAGAACATAAGAACTAGGAGCAGGTGCAGATAATTCAGCCCCTTCAGCCTGTTCCACCATTTAATACGATCATGGCTAATCTCATCGTGGCCTCAACTCCACTTTCCTCCCCGATCTCCACAACCCTTTAACCCATTGCTAATTAAAAATCTGTCCATCACCTCCTTAAATTGACTCAATGTCCTAGTGTTTAGATTAGAATGGTGCTGGAAAAGCACAGCAGGTCAGGCAGCATCCGAGAAGCAGGAGAATCGACATTTCAGGCAAAAGCCCTTCATCAGGAATGGAGGCAGGGAATGTCCAGGGTGGAGAGATAAGTGGGGAGTGGGTCTTGGGAGAGGGTAGCAAAGAGTACAATAGGTGAATAAGGGTGGGAATGGAGGTGATAGGTCAGAGAGGAGGGTGGGGAAGAGTACAATGGGTGGATGTAGGTGGGTATGAAGGTGATAGGTCAGAGGGGAGGGTGGAGTGGATAGGTGGGAACAGAGATAAGGAGGTAGGACAGGTCATGAGGACAGTGCTGAGCTAGAAGGTTAGAACTGGGGTAAGGTGGGGGGAGGGGAAAGTACCCACTGCATTCTGGGATGGTGAATTTCACAGATTCATGACCCTTTTAGATCGTCTGTATCTCTGTTTTCAATCTGCCATCCCTCAGCCTAAAACCATGACCTCTTGTTCTAGAATCTGGATTAGTGGTGCTGGAAGAGCACAGCAGTTCAGGCAGCATCCAACGAGCAGCGAAATCGACGTTTCGGCAAAAGCCCTTTATGAGGAATAATGCCTGACAAGGGCAGCTTTTTCACACAAAGGGTGGTGAGTGTTTGCAATGCGCTGCCAGAGGAGGTGGTGGAAGCAGACACAATGGCAGCATTTAAGAAGCATCTGGATGAATACATGAATAGGAAGAGAATAGAGGGCTATGGATCCTGTAAGTGAAGACAGTTTTAGTATGGAAGGACAAAATGTGTCGGTGTAAGCTTGAAGGGCCAAAGGGCTTGTTCCTATGTTGTATTGTTCTTTGTTCTTTTGTTCTATCCTCTCTATGTCTAATTTGTCAATCCTCTTTGGCATCTTACGTACCTCAATTAGATCTCCTCTCATCTTTCGAAACTCTAGTGAATGCACTTGTGCAATCTCTCCTCACAAGACAAATGGCTCATTTCTGGAATCATGTTCACATGATTCTGTTTACACTTTCCCTGATGTTTACAGAGGTTATGCAAGGGGAACTATATGGGAGGCTTGATGGACCTGTAGCTTTAGCTAGGACAAAGTGAGGACTGCAGATGCTGGAGATCAGAGTCAAAAAGTCTGGTGCTAGATGAGCACAGCCGGTCAGGCAGCATCTGAGGAGCAGGAGAGTCAGCTTTAGGTATTGGTTAAAACCATAAGGGTGGGATGGTGGCTCAGTGATTAGCACCACTGCCTCACAACGCTGGGGACCTGGGTTCAATTCCAGCTTTGGATGACTGTATGGAGTTTGCAAGTCCACCCGCATGTCCGTGTGGGCTTCCTCTAATATCCTCCAGAGTCCAAAGACGTGCAGGTTAGGTCAATTGGCCATGCTTAAAAATTGTCCAATAGTATCCAAGGATGTGTGGATGAGCCATGGTAAAGGTGGACTTACAGGGAAGAAGTGTGTCTGGGAGGGATACTCTTTGGAAGGTTGGTTCTATGAAACCACAGGTTATAGAGTCATAGAGATGTACAGCATGGAAACAGACCCTTCAGTCCAACCTGTCCATGTCGATCAGATATCCCAACCCAATCTAGTCCAACCTGCCAGCACCCGGCCCATATCCCTCCAAACCCTTCCTATTCATATACCCATCCAAATGCTTCTTAAATGTTGCAATTGTACCAGCCTCCACCACATCCTTTGGCAGCTCATTCCGTACACGTACCACCCTTTGCGTGAAAAAGTTGCCCCTTAGGTCTCTTTTATATCTTTCCCCTCTCATCCTAAACCTATGCCCTCTAGTTCTGGACTCCCCAATCCCAGGGAAAGGACTTTGTCTATTTATCCTGTCCATGCTCCCCATAATTTTGTAAACCTCTACAAGGTCACCCCTCAGCCTCCGAGGTTCCAGGGAAAACAACCCCAGCCTGTTCCTATTCCCTTCCCCTTTTTTCTGTCAATTTATTTCTCTTGCTACCTCTTGGCTCTGGATCTGAGACATTGACAGTTCCTAAACTCTTCAAACAGTTCAGGCAATTGGCCATTCTTTACAAGAGACTTAATTAATTCTAGCAGTTATTGGCGGACTCTGGTCCCTGCTGATTTCCATATGTCTAATGTCTGAATTGTTATGGCAAGATCTATTTGCAGGGCTGGCTGTGAAATTATCAGGAGTGCAAGGGTTCTGTAAAAACCAAATACTGTAATGATTCTTTTGAGGACAGAACATGGTCTGATCTTCCACCTTCATGCCCAGGGGTCAAACATCTTCCCAGGTAATGGGATAAAATCTCCTTTGTTTCCTGGAAGTAAGGGTCATCCATAAATTTGACTGGTTAGTGGGAATAAATCAAATGTCACACAGCTCCATTTATGGTGCCCCTTTGAGATGGGGAGACTAGTACTTGACAGAGGCAAAGTTGAACTTAGGAACTGCTGATGTGAAGTTCACTTTCTAGTCTGCTGGGAGTTGCACATGTTACTATGATAATGGAATCATTAACTAATCACAGCAATCAATTTCTCTCGATTGGTCGACTGTAGATCCAGAAATTATGTGCATAAACTTCCCTTTCATTATGTGTTCATTGGATATGGATGTCACTGGTCAAGCCAGCATTTATTGCTGAGCCCTATTTTCCCAGAGGGCAGCTAAGAGTAAATCACATTGCTGTAAGTTTGGAGACACATATAGGCCAGACCAGGTAAGGGTGGCAGATTTCCTTCCCTAATGAACATTAATGAACAAGTTGGGTGTTTAAAACAATCAAAAGCAACTATATGATCATCATTATAGGCCACCTTTTACTTCAAAAAATTTATTCAATTTTAATTCCACCTTCTGCCACGGTGGGATTTGAACCTGTATTAGGATAGGGTCTAGTTAACATTGGTTTGGATGCGTTAGAAGTTTACAGAGGGATGTGAGAAGCTGTTTAGGAGAAAATTGGAATATATAGGTCAGGAGGAGATGAAGGTTTAATCAACAGATGGGGTGGATCATGAAGATAGTTAAAGCTCAAGGAAGTTTAAAGAGTAAAGTTTGGAATTGAACCTGGCTCCCTGGCCTTGTGAGGCAGCAGTGCTAACCCCTGCATCACCATGCTGCCCTATCAGGCACTGGGGACTTAACTCCCTTAATATTTTCAAGACACTCAACACTTCTTCCTTCATAATATAATATAATTGAATTGAGTTGAATTTATTGTCATGTGTACCGAGGCACAGTGAAAAGCTTTGTCTTTAAAGAGAAACTGAGGATCCAGTTGCAGAGAGTGTCGCTTAGTCCGAGATCACTAAGTTTAATAATCAGTCTTGAGGTGATAACAGTGTTGAAGCCTGAGCTATAGTCAATGAGTAGGATTCTTACATAGCTGTTCTTGCTGTCAAGATGTTCTAGGGAGGAGTGAAGGACAAGTGATCTGGCATCTGACGTGGATCTGTTGGTCTGATAGGCAAATTGGAGTGAGTCAAGAGTATTGGGGAGGTTGGAGTCGATTAATGCCATGACCAGCCTTTCAAAGCACTTCATGAACACTGAAGTTAGGGCCACTGGGCAGTAGCCATTGAGACACGCTGCATGAGCCTTGTTAGACACAGGGATGATGTTGGCCCTCTTGAAACAGACTGGGACAGTGGCCTGCTGCAGAGAGAGATTGAAGATGTCTGAGAAGACCTCTGCCAGTTGATCTGCACATGCTCTGAGTGCACGGCCTGGTACTTCATGTGGTCCCATCGCTTTCCTTGTATTGTCGGAATAGGTGTTACCTCTCCGCTGAAATTCTGCTCAAAGCAAGCACTCCCCAGAATATCAACATACTCCTCCTTAATCTTATCATAAAGTATGACCTACTCCTTGGTGAATACTGATGCAAAGTATTTATTAAAGACCACACTTACTTCTTCTGGTTCCACACATAAGTCCCTTCCTTTGTCCTTGAATGGATCTACCCTTTTCCTAGTTGCCTGCTTGCTTCTAACATACATAAAATGCCTCGGCATTCTCCTTAGTTTTCCGTGCCATGGACATTTTGTGGCCCCTTCTTAATCTTTTGGGAGATCCTTGGAACAGACTCACAGAATGGAGACAATGGCAAAGGCCACAGAGCGGTGACAAATGGAGACAAATGTGGAGAAAAAAAAAGTGGTGGAAAAAATGTTCAGCATTTTGCGGAAATGCCCTCAAAATAGGAGTGTGTAACCTGAGCATAGGTTTAGAAGCTACAAATGGGGCTCACTGCCACATTTATCCTCCTTGATGTGCATTGGAACCTCATGAAAAGACAATCAAGGCTACGACTTTAACAAACATTTATATGGATAAATACTTTGAAGCCAAAAAAAGAAGCAAGTTGGACTGACAAATGTATGTAATCTGAAAACTGTTCAAAGTATGATTGATTAGATTACTTACAGTGTGGAAACAGGCCCTTCGGCCCAACAAGTCCACACCGACCCACCGAAGCACAACCCACCCAAACCCATTCCCCTACATTTACCCCTTCACCTAATACTACAGGCGATTTAGCATGGCCAATTCACCTGAACTGCACATTTTTAGATTGTGGGAGGAAACCGGAGTACCCGGAGGAAACCCACGCAGACACGGGGAGAATGTGCAAACTCCACACAGAGAGTTGCCTGAGGTGGGAATTGAACCCAGGTCTCTGGCGCTGTGAGGCAGCAGTGCTAACCACTGTCCCACCGTGCCACCTACGACTGGAGGACCTTTGGAAACATATTCAGTTGAGTTTAGATTATATCATACAAGGAGGCACCACGTAGATGAGGGAGGGAAGAGGGAATCATGGAGCATCATGGATAGATCCACTGGGGGCTTTGGCAAAATTGTTTGTGTGGGGCCAAAGACAGAGGCAAGTGTAGAGCATGTGCTGGCTGCAACTAAACTGGGAAGACTAGAACAAGCAAGGTATCAGGAAGGATATACTGTACTTGCCTTAGAGGGAGTGCAACGAAGGTTAACGAGATTGAATTTATGGTGAAAGAACACCATCCTCTGAGGAAAGCTGAAGCAGAATGGACCTATATTGTTTGGTGTTTGGAAGAATGAGAGGTGATCTCACTGAAACACATGACACTTGCCAAGGGCTTGACAGGGCCAGTCTGAGAGTTTGTTTTTTCTCTAGAACTTAATTGGCGGCATGTTGGACCTTCTCACTCAGAATTTAATTCATGAGTTGGCAAGAATGGGACAAACATCACCTACCCCAGGGACAATTCGTCTAATTATTTCCCCCTTCTCAACGTCTCCAGGGAGGGGCAAGTTATACCCACAGAGTCTGTGTTAGACTGATGTTTCTCAGCCGCCCATCACCCTCGTGTACCAGGTGGAGTCTGCCAGAGTTCAGGGCTCAGCTCAGACATGAACATCGCTCTTTTATTCAATTGGGTGAGGGCTTGATGGACAATACAAGCGGGCACTTGGGTGAGGGCAGGTGATGCTGGTGAAGGCAAAACCCAGATGGCGGAGTGACGAGGGGACAAGTGTGGAGGAAAACAAAAGTGGTGGAAGGAATGGTCATCATTTTGCAGAAATGCCCTCGAGACCATTGGGCCAAATGGGATGTTTCCACGCTGCAGGGATTCTATGATTGGACTGTTTAACCTGAACACAGGTTTGGAAGCTACAAATGGGGATCACTGCCACATTTACCCTCTTGTTGTGCATTGCGGACTCATGAAAAACAACTGAGGCCACTACTTTAACAAAAATGTGCATCAGTAAGTAATTTGAATCAAAAATAAAGCAAGCTGGACTGACAAATGTATGTAATCTGGAAACAGTTCAATCTATGATTGGAGGATCATCATTTTGTTTGTACTGTGAAACATAACTGGACTCATCTGCAAACACCATAAAATAACATAGAGAACTTATAACAGCACAATATTGCTAAAGGGCCATTAAAATGCTTAACTACTTGCAGTGGAAATTGGAACAGATTGCAGGGACAAATTGTTTGCCCTACAGAGCAATAAACAAAGAATCTGATAAGATCATCTTGCATGAATTGGAATTAAAACTGTGTTGTTGAGCAGTGTGTGACCCATACTGTTCAGTCCACTTCTTGAGCCTGAGTGACTGTGGGTAAAATGGAAGGCATTTTAGATTAGATTCTCTACAGTGTGGAAACAGGCCCTTCGGCCCAACAAGTCCACACCGACCCTCCAAAGAGTAACCCACCCTCCCTCTGACTATTGCACCTAACACTGTGGGCAATTTATCATGGCCGATTCACCTGACCCGCACATCTTTGGACTGTTGGAGGAAACCAGAGCAAACCCACGCAGACACAGGGAGAATGTGCATACTCCACACAGACAGTCGCCCGAGGCTGGAATCAAACCTAGGACCCTGGTGCTGTGAGGCAATGCTAACCACTGAGCCACCCGCATTTGAACACCTTTTCAGTGTGGCTGAAAGGGAGGGGCACAATCATTTCCAACATTGCCCTCCCAAGTTTCTTTACCTCCTTATGAATCAATACCACACAGCAGCTGGGCAGTGAGGGAACCAATGGTGTTGAAATACTGTTTGTTGAGAGTATGAATTCTCCTGAGAATATAGTACAGAGAAGGGGTCCTTTGCAATTCTGAGAAAGTGAGGGAACCAACACATTCCTTGCTGTCTTAGAGTTGTACAACACAGAAACAGACCCTTCGGTCCAACTTATCCATACCAGCCTAAATAAACCTTGTCTCATTTGCTAGCATTTGGCACAATTCCCTCTAAATCCTTCCTATTTATATACCCATCCAGATGCCTTTTAAATTTTATAATTGTACCAGCCTTCACCACTTTTTCTGGCAGCTTATTCCAGATATGCACCCCCTTGGAGGAAACCAGAGCACCCGGAGGAATGTTTCCCCTTAGGTCCCTTTTATATCTTTTCCCTCTCACCTTAAACCTATGGTTTTTAATTTTGGACTCCCCTACCCTGGGAAAAGACCTTGACTATTCACCCTATCCATGTCCCTCATGATTTTATAAACCTCTCTAAGGTCATCCCTCAACCTCGGCTGCTCCAGGGAAAACAGCCCCAGCCTCTTCAGCTTCTCCCTCTCGCTCAAACTCTCCAACCCTGGCAACATCCTGGTATGTCTTTTCGGAGCCCTTTCTAGCTTCACAACATCTTTCTTATAGTAAGGAGACCAGGATTGAATACAGTATTCCAAAAGGTCCATGACACTGAGTGTCAACCAGTAACACAGTGCCAAAACTGAGCTTAATACGAGTTTTATTAGGTGAAGGGTATTAAGGATTTCACAACCAAAGAATGTGGTGTGAGTTACGACACACCATGATCTAATCGAATCGTGAAACACATTTGGGAGGCTAAATGAACAACTCTTACTTCTAAAGAAAAGATCAATGCCTTAACCTTCCCTATTTTGTGGGACATGAAAGAAGAATGTGTGCTTATGCATGAACATATACATGCTTAAGTGTATTTTTGTACCTGTGCCTTTGTGGAAGCAAAATCCATGAATACTTTAAAGACAGAAGTAGCTACATTCTTGTTAAGCAAGAGGATGAAGCGTTATCAGTAACAGGCAGGAATGTGGATTTGAGATTATTTTCTTGCATGTTGGAGCAAGCTGGAGGAATTGAATGAACGACTCATGCTCTTAATTCAAATGTTTATTGGGTCATTGACCTGAAACATTATCTCTGTTTCTCTCTCCATAGAGTACTGTCTGATCTGCTGAGGACTTCCAGTATTTTCTGTTTTCATTTCAGATTTCCAGCATCTGCAGCATTTTATTTTTGTCACATATTACGGTTTCCTCAGGCTCTGGTGCACTTCTGAACGTCTGAGCATTCACTGGCTCAGAGTGGACACGGTTTCACTGAGATAATGGTGAGGTTCATGGTCCAAATCAAACCTGAGCACAGATTGCTTTCATCCTTGTTGGAACCTGAACCATAGCTTAATCAAAGAAATAGGTTTCAAGTGAAATTTGCCTCTGTAGAAGAACATTAGAAGTTGGAACAAGAGTAGGCTGTTCTGTTATTCCACAAGATCATGGTTTGGCTGACAGTAAAGTAAGTGTCCATTTACCCCACAAGGAAATAGTGTTTGGCTGATAAAAAGACAATAAAAGGGTTTAAATTTGTTTTGGATTGTGGCTAAAAGCATGCCACAGGGAAGAGGCAGCAGGCTGATGTCCAGCCCGAATCTATTTTTGCATTGACTTCAATGGAAAGGCAAGTGAATAGTATAAAATAGACTTAGGAGTCAAAAATGTCTGTTCTGCCCTAACCACCAAGGCAATCACTCAGAGAGTGGTCAGGGCCCTACCTGCCAATGTAGTTAACTCAAGCACATTAAGGAGATTTAAACAATCCTTGGATGAGCACATGGATGATGATGGGATAGTGTAGGCGGAACGAGCTGAGAATAGTTCACAGGTCAGCGCAACACTGAGGGCTGAAGGGATGTTCTGCGCTGTATTGTTCTGTGTTCTACGTTCTATGTTCTAAATCCATATGCCAAAGGGTAAAAAAGTTTCATTTCACCACACTTGACAATTAGCTATTTGAAAACTTTCCTTGACCGGGCAAGAATAAAGGATTAGCTGCACATATGGAAATACTGAGGACCGTGTATTTAAGGAACAAAACTCAAACAAGCTGCCTGTTAATTCATGCACTGCCATAATGAACTAAAATTCACAAGTTGAATAAGCTATCTTCAGTTTTTCAGGCAGTAATAGGGCATATGAATGTCCCCTGACATTGCTGCTATTTCAGGAATGTTAATAGCCACTGGACTAAATTGTTCTCATGTTTAAAAGAGTTGTGTTACTGACATTTTGTTTTATCAAAGTACGCAATTAGACTTCAGACTTAATATCTATGAGGCTGTCACATTTTCTGAACTCTCTGGCACCGCTTGCCAGTCTCAATCAGAAACCGTTCTGTCCCTTCAGCTTAATGAAAAATAAGTACTTGGCCATAAACTTGTAGTCATCCTGTATCCAATCACATTGTCTTGAGTAATTAAAATGATTAGCTTAATTAGCTTAATTAACTAAATTTGACTACAGGACATGGCCATATGGTGAAGCAAAACAAAGATGGGAGCTAATTAAACCTAAAATAATGCAGGTTTTAATTAACTCAACCCCTAGGCATCAACATTTTCAAATTTATCCAAGCTGATAATTAAAAAGTCCTCTTGCCCAAGCAACATTTCTTCTCTGAGCTAATTAAATCTGGAAATGAATTAGCAACATGAAGCTCCAAATATTAATTCCTGCTCGAAGATGACTTCACTTCCTAATGAAATTAATTAGCTGCAGTGGACCTTCAATCAGATGCCAAACACTGTCCATGAACATAGACCTCATGTAATCGAGAACCAGGCTACAAGCCCTGGGGCAGGAATTTACAACAGCAATGAACAGTCTTCAGCTATGTGCCTCCCTTAATAACCAAATGAACATGTAGCTCCGTGTTTGCCAACAGCCCTCTCTCCCTCTCTCTGTCTTACTTAATGCTACTAGTTTATCAATGCGACTAGTTAAACATTCTTTTCCTTAATGCTACTTGTTAGCGTTAATGATATGATTGGCTGGCAGCGATGGCATTCTGGGGAAGGGGGGAAGTTTTCGGGACAGAACAAAGGTTATACAGTGTCTGAGCGGAAAGCTGTTCTGTGTGTTACTCTTCACGCTTTTCAGACCAGATGACCTTATTACGACTAAGTCGCCGGGTTTACCTGTTGCTGCTTAACCCAGTGATTGAAAAGTCAACTACGCAAATCCTATTATGCGCTCGATAAAAACTCTGACCTCAAGAAGAACTGAAGCTTGTTTGAAAGCAATACTCTTTCTTTCACCTCTCAGGCAGCACAGTTTGAATTCTCTCGGCTATCGCTTCCCCCATTTGGTTTCTTACTTCATTTTCTACCTTCCCCTCAGAACGTGGGAGGGAAATAAGTATATGGGTGGCACCACTGCCTTCAGATTACTATCAGAAATGTTTGTTAAATTTGACCCGTGAATGAGGTTCACTTCTCTGAACGTTATCCCACCATTGTTTCTCTGTTTGACTGATTCCCAGCTGTTAGGTTGCTCTGCCTTCTGCTGCCTGGAAGTGAGGTGGAGGCAGCTTCAATCGAGAGGACACTAAGATCATTACTTGAATGGAAGGAACGTGCAGCGTTAATGGGGAGAAGGCAGGAGGTTGGAGTTAAGTCATGATGTTCATTCGGAGAGCTGGAACAGTGAAAATGGGCCAAATGGCCTCCTTCTAAACTGTAACAATTCTGTGATTCTATAGGATCTAAGCTTCCCTGAATCTCCATCTTTGAAATGTTCTTTACAACCAATCTCTTTGACTAGCTTTTGGCCAACTCTCTTATTATCTCCTTACATTGCTTGGAATCAAATTCTGCTTGATTAACTCTCCAAGGAAGTATCTTGGCACATTTTACCACATTGAAGGTGCCATATAAGCGCAAGTCAGCACCATATCACCAATAGTTATGGAGTCACAAAGATGTACAGCATGGAAACAAACCCTTCAGCCCAAATCATCCATGCCAACTAGATATCCTAGATCCATCCAGCCCCATTTGTCAGCATTTGGCCCATATTCCTCTAAACACTTCTCATCCCAGATGCCTTTTGTATGTTGTAATTGTATCAATCTCCACTTCCTCCACTAGCATCTCATTCCACACACGCACCACCCTCTGTGTGAACAAATTGCCCCTTAAGTCCCTTTTAAATCCTTCCTCTCTCACCTTAAATCTATGTCCTCTAGCTTTGGACTCCCCTACCCTGGCAAAAAGACCTTGACTATTTACCCTATCCGTGCCCCTCATAATTTCATAAACCTCTATAAGGTCACTCCTCAGCCTCTGACACTCCAGGGAAAGCAGCCCCAGCGTATACAGCCACTCCCAATAGCTCAGAGTCTCCAACCCTGCCGACATCCTTGAAAATGCAGGTTGAGTCTGTGATTAAGAAAGCGAATGCAATGTTGTCACTTATCTCAAGAGGGTTGGAATATAAAAGCACCATTGTGCTACTGAGACTTTATAAAGCTCTGGTTAGGCCCCATTTGGAGTACTGTGTCCAGTTTTGGTCCCCCCACCTCAGGAAGGACATACTGACACTGGAACGTGTCCAGCGGAGATTCACACGGATGATCCCTGGAATGGTAGGTCTAACATATGAGGAACGGCTGAGGATCCTGGGATTGTATTCATTGGAGTTTAGAAGATTAAGGGGAGACTTAATAGAGACGTACAAGATAATACATGGCTTGGAAAGGGTGGGATGCTAGGAAATTGTTTCCGTTAGGTGAGGAGACTAGCACCCGTGGACACAGCCTTAGAATTAGAGGGGGTAAATTCAGAACAGAAATGCGGAGACATTTCTTCAGCCAGAGAGTGGTGGGCCCGTGGAATTCATTGCCGCAGAGTGCAGTGGAGGCTGGGACACTAAATGTCTTCAAGGCAGAAATTGATAGATTCTTGCTGTCTCGGGGAATTAAGGGCTACGGGGAGAATGCGGGTAAGTGGAGTTGAAGTGCCCATCAGCCATGATTGAATGGTGGAGTGGACTCGATGGGCCGAATGGCCTTACTTCCACTCCTATGTCTTATGGTCTTATGGTCTTATGGTCTAAAATCTTTTCTGAACCGTCTCAAGTTTCACCCATTCCTACATCAGGGAGACCAACTTTTTAAAATGAATCCTCTTGGTGGCTTACCCTGAGTTAAGTTCTGTACGATTCCTTCAGAATTAGTGTTGGCCACAGGGACGTCAATGAAGACATGACATGATATAAAATTTGCTTAAATAATGAAGCATTTGGAGCCTACCGCCAACCCCACTCCCTTTTCTGCCAACCTCCACACCCTATCCCAACCACTTCTCCACATGGTGCAATTTGAGAGTAATTCAGTAAGTCACCACCAGGGGAGCACTTCATCCAGCCATTCACAAACACTTCCGAACAGTAGTTACTACAGAGCAATTTTTAATTTACAAAGCCCATGAAGTTTTTTTTTCCCCTTAGTCATTCACGAGATGAGGGGTCATCACTGGCTGGGCCAGCATTTATTGTCCATCCTTACTTGCCCAGAGGGTAGTTAAGAGTCAACCACATTGCAGTGGGTTTGGAGTCACATGTTGGCCAGACATGGCATTTTCTTCCCTATAGGGCACCAGATGGGTTTTCCCTACAATCAACAATAGATTCATAGTCATCATTGGATTCTTAATTCCAGATATTTATTGAATTCCAATTCCACCATCTGCCATGGCAGGATTCAAATCCAGGTTCCCAGAATGTTGTCTGGGTCTCCGGATTAACAATCCAGTGATAATATCACTCAGCCATTGCCGTCCCCATTAACTAGTCCAAAACCATTTACTGACCTTGGATTGTTAGATTTTGATAAGGTAAGGCATATGAAGGGTTGCAGATTCAAGATGACTATATGGTATTAAGCTAGAGAACAGCCATGATGGAGTAGTATGGCACAGACACAGCAGGGTTGAGGGGCTGAATGGTTAACCCAACTCCTTTGTTCTGGCTGTCCAGTGAGATATTCAATTCTGAAACGAACTGATTACACTGGTACAAGCTGGGAGAGTTTTGAAGGTGAACTGGTTAAAAGCATTCTCCCTCATGTTTTGTATTGGTCTATCAAACACCCACTAAACCCCACTTCACGAATGGGCTCTCTCCACCAACTCTCAAATTTGCAATTTCTGCTGTTTGTGGAGACAGTGTGACAAAGTGGGGGCTGGGTAGAGCACTGAGGGGGCGGAGATAGGCTCAGTTGCGAGCGTGGGACAGGAGCTGTGTCTTGTAATTGCAATCAAAGATTTAAATGTAGCAGAAAAGAAAGTCATTCTTCTCATGTCTGGTCACGTTTTTTGAAATTGAACCAATGTTGTTGGCATCATTTTGCATCACAAACCATCCATCCAGCCAACTGAGCTAACTGACCCCCACACAGAAAGCCATATATAGTATAATGGTGGCAGGGCACTGGAAAATGCTGACAGCAAGTCGGTACTAAAGACAAGTCGGCAACAAAGGTTAGAAGCTGCGAACAGTAGTGAGAATTTGTGAAAAGTTGTTTTCCTAATATTCACTCATCGCCAGCCTGTATTCAGAGCTGAAATTCATGTCTTACAACCAAGACTGAAGGCTACAACTGTACTGAAGCATGACAAGCACAATGGAGGACAAATGATGAATACGCACTCTCTCTCAGAAAAATCACTATAATATGTCCTTTTTTTAAGAAAGGCATTGGACAAGAGGCCTAAGGACAACTAAAAGTTGGCAAAGTAGTCCCTTAATGCTTGAAAAAAAACAGTTACACATATCATTAAGACCTTACTTGCACAGAGTTGTAAGTTAATTTGTTTTTTATTTCTTTAAAAACTGTGCAAAAGTGGAATAAAGACCTTTATAATGTCACTGTATTACCTTTTTTTGGTATCAACCTCACATACAGGTGCTGTTCAACAGTTTACTTTGAAAACAGAAATTATAAAAAGAAATGAAATAGAACATATAAAGTATCGATAACGAGAGAAGGCATCAAGAAAGAAAAGCAGTTTACTACATTATACATCCTTTGTATAAAGGCAAGTAATAAAGGGCAGGAGAAAGTGAGGACTGCAGATGCTGGAGATCAGAGCTGAAAAATGTGTTGCTGGAAAAGCGCAGCAGGTCAGGCAGCATCCAAGGAGCAGGAGAATCAACGTTTCGGGCATAAGCCCTTCTTCAGGAATGAGGAAGGTGTGCCAAGCAGGCTAAGATAAAAGGTAGGGAGGAGGGACTTGGGGGAGGGGCATTGGAAATGCGATAGGTGGAAGCAGGTTAAGGTGAGGGTGATAGGCTGGAGAGGAGGTGGGGGCAGAGAGGTCGGGAAGAAGATTGTGGGTCAAGAAGGCGGTGCTGAGTCTGAGGGCTGGGACTGAGAAATGGTGGGGGGAGGGGAAATGAGGAAGCTGGAGAAATCTGCATTCATCCCTTGTGGTTGGAGGGTTCCTCGGCGGAAGATGAGGCGCTCGTCCTCCAGGCGTCGTGTTGCCATGGTCTGACGATGGAGGAGGCCAAGGACCTGCATGTCCTTGGTGGAGTGGGAGGGGGAGTTAAAGTATTCAGCCATGGGGCGGTTGGGTTAGTTGGTCCGGGTGTCCCAGAGGTGTTCTCTGCAACGTTCCGCAAGTAGGCGGCCTGTCTCCCCAATGTAGAGGAGGACACATCGGGTGCAGCGGATGCAGTAAATGATGTGTGTGGAGGTGCAGTGAATTTGTGATGGATATGGAAGGATCCCTTGGGGCCTTGGAGGGAAGTAAGGGGGGGGAGATGTGGGTGCAAGTTTAGCATTTCTTGCAGTTGCAGGGGAAGGTGCTGGGAGTGGAGGTTGGGTTGGTGGGGAGTGTGGACCTGACGAGGGAGTCGCGGAGGGAGTGGTCTTTCCGGAACGCTGATCGGGGAGGGGAGTGAAATATATCCCTGGTGGTGGGGTCTGTTTGGAGGTGACGGAAATGACGAAGGATGATACGATGTATCTGGAGGTTGGTGGGGTGGTAGGTGAGGACCAGTGGGTTCTGTCCTGGTGGCGATTGGAAGGGCAGGGTTCAAGGGCAGAGGAGCGGGAAGTGGAGGAGATGCGGTGGAGAGCATCGTCAACCATGTCTGAGGGGAAATTGCGGTCTTTGAAGAAGGAGGCCATCTGGGTTGTTCCGTAATGGAATTGGTCCTCCTGGGAGCAGATGCGGCGGATGCGAAAGAATCGGGAATATGGGATGGCATTTTTACAGGGGGCAGGGTGGGAAGAGGTGTAATCTAAGTAGCTGTGGGAGTTGGTCGGTTTTTAGTAAATGTCCATGTTGAGTTGGTTGCCCAAGATCGAGATGGAGAGGTCTAGGAAGGGGAGGGAGGAATCTGAGACAGTCCAGGTGAATTTGAGGTCAGGGTGGAAGGTGTTAGTAAAGTGGATGAACTGTTCAACCTCCTCATGGGAGCACGAGGTAGCGCCGATACAGTTATCAATATAACGGAGGAAAAGGTGGGGGGGGGTGGTGGTGGTGCCAGTGTAGCTGTAAACAGTGTAGTAATAAAGAGCAAACAAGAACAGAGAGCAAGCATCTGAACATTAAATTTGTTCAGCTCTGAAGAATAGTCATACTAGACTTGAAATGTTAACTCTGTTTCTATGCTCACTGATATTGCCAGACCCACTGAGTTTCTCCAGTATTATCTGTGTTTCACATTTCCAGCATCCACAGTCTTTTTCTTTTGAATATCTGGATATGATTGGCGCTCCACTAATATTCTATCAGATGTTCAGCTATTCAAAGAAAAAATGAATCATCATCTCATAGATCAACAGACAGTTAATGATGAAAGTTCCACGAGTCAAACTTATTATCACTTTATGAAAAGAAAGATTGTGAAGAAAGGAAAGTGCAGATATTTCTAGAAGATCACAAAGACCCTCACAAAATTTTCCAAATATTAGAACATCAGCTTAAGTTTCAAGTGAACATCAAGATACAGAAGCTTGCATTCATGCCAAACTTCCATCAACCAGGTGAAAACATCAATCAATTTATAGACAGATACTGATACAGAAGTAGTAAATGTGATAGCAACAGGAAAACAACACATACGGACCAAATATTGAACTACAGAAGCAATCAACCCAACACCCACCAACGAAGCTGCATCAGAACATTATTTCAATGAGCCAACACATACTGAAGCACAGAGGAACTATGCAGAGCAGAGGAAAATCACCTATACCGTGTATTCAAAAAGAATGAGTACCTAATGAACACAGTCCACCCATTTCTCAGCAACAAACCCAAACAAGCAGACTAAACACGTCCAGAAACCCTAGCCACTCTCCCCTACATCAAAGACATCTCAGAAATGACTGTCAGACTACTCAGACCCTTTAGCATCATGGTAGCCCACAAACCCACCAACACACTAAAACAGCAGCTAATGAACTTGAAAGACCCTGTACAGACAACAAGCAAAACTAACGTCATTTACAAAATACCGTAAAAAGACAGTAACAAACACTATATTGGACAAACAGGCAGAAAACTAGCCACCAGGATACATGAACACCAACTAGCCACAAAAAGGCATGACCCTCTCTTACTAGTATCCTCACATAAGGATGAGGAAGGACACCATTTCAACTGGGACAACACATCCATCCTAGGACAAGCCAAACAAAGACACACATGAGAATTCCTAGAAGCATGGTATTCCAAATGGAACTCTATCAACAAACACACCGGGTTAGACCCCATCTAACACCCTCTGAGAAAAGGAACAGGATGTAACTTCACCTCAGGACATAACATCACCACTGGAAATGACATCACCAACCCAAAGAAACCCAAACATATAAATAGAAAGCCTGAGGCCCACTGAAGATGTTACCTAGTAAGGTAACGAAACGTCTGGAAATGAACCTCCTAGCTCAGCGAGCAAACCGACATCCAGTATTAAATGTGGTTTCACCGCAGCTGAAAAAGGCTTTAGGATCTGATCATTACCTCCACACCTATCAAATCTTTCCATAAGGCACTTCTAAAAAACATGAAGACAAATCTAAAAGTCTAACCTGACCGTGGCACACTGTTAAAAGAAGGATGCATATAGTAATTGTAGCAGGAGAGCAATACATACAGGTACTTAGTCTGCAATTGCTTTAATGACCACCAACAGGTCCAAACATCCAAATCTTGTTTGAAGTGTGGCTTGTCCCGCCAACCAAAATCAGTGTCCAACATTTTGTGACATTTGCAAGACATGTTTTGCAGAAGGACATTGGGCTACAATGCAAAGACATCCAAGTGCATGAGAAAGACAAAGTGCAACACAATATTCTACAGTAGCTTGTGAAACAGATCCAATGATAAAACAATCCCAAGGACATTTTCAAAGTTCTATCCACGGCACTCATGCATGTCAATGAGACTCAAGATGTAACTGCAAAGTTAGAACAGACCCAGGAATGGACAAGATGTACTGTGTGACAAGGTCCAAATGCAATTATCATCCCTTTAAGCATTTTACACAAGATATACTCAGGAAACTGGTGCAACATGGTATAATGCGCATATGATAAGTTAACCTCTTCCAACAGGCTTGGCATCCCGTATATTAGCATTATCCAGCTTAAATGCAAGTACAAATCCTTGCGATAGACACCTAAAGCCTGTTACATTGATATACAGCGAGACCAAGCATTGCTGAATCCACTAGATCCAGGCAGATAAAAACCCTAAGAACTACGGATGCTGGATATCAGAAACAAAAACAGAAATTGCTGGAAAAGTTCAGCAAATCTGGCAGCATCAATGAAGAGGAATCAGAGTTAACGTTTCTGGTCCGGTAACCTTCCTCAGAACTGATGGTAGCTTGGAAAATGTTGGCTTATATTAGATTAGATTAGATTAGTTACAGTGTGAAAACAGACCCTTCGGCCCAACAAGTCCACACCAACCCGCCAAAGCGCAACCCACCCAGACCCCTTTCCCTACATTTTACCCCTTCATCTAACACTACGGGCAATTTAGCATGGCCAATTCATCTAACCTGTACATTTTTGGACTGTGTGCAGAAGATGGGGGCAGGGGTGGCGTGGGGTGGGGTAGGGGAGAGGGATTAAGAAATAAATGATAGGCGGGGATAGACCCTAAAGAGAGAGAAGAACAGTTGGACAGACAATGGTGTGGTTAACAATCTGGCTAGGAGGATACTGAGCTGTCAATGGAGCCCTCTGGACTCAATATCAAGTTCAATAATTTCAGGGTCTGATCTCTCCCATGTCCTGTGCACTTGTTATCACATTGGGCAAAAGTGAGGTCGGCAGATGCTGGAGATCAGAGTCTAGATTAGAGTGGTGCTGGAAAAGCACAGCAGGTCAGGCACATTGTCACATTGTCTGTCATTACACACTACCTATTGTTAGCCACTAACAATCTCCAGTAACAGCTATTCACCCTCCCAGCCAGATTGTTAGTTTGTCTAGGCAAAAGTGAGGACTGCAGATGCTGGAAACGGAGTTTAGATCAGAGTGGTGCTGGAAAAGCACAGCAGGTCAGGCAGCATCTGAAGGGCAGGAAAATTGACGTTTTGGGCAAAAGTCCTTCATCAGGAATCTTTTATCTGCACTCCCTTGTCTGCCCAACTGCTCTTCCCTTTCTTTAGACTCTATCCCCACCTGTCATTTACTCCTTACCCCTTCACCCCACCCAACATTTTCCTTGTTACCATCAGTTCTGAGGAAGGGTCACTGGACCCAAAATTTTAACTCTGCTTTCTCTTCACAGATGCTGCCAGACCCAGTAGGATGTTGATCAGTTGCAACAGCTCATAACTGGACACATCTAGCAGGTCCCCGAGCAAGCATGTTCCATCAGACCATTCAGAGATGAATTCATCCTCTCTAGAAATATAATGTGCAGAGACAAACAAGGTATTATTCCATAAGCCCTACACTGAGATATCCTTGAGCATAAAACACATAGGTCACATGGGTGAAGAAACAAAACCATTTGATTTATATTTATTTACTGTCATGTATATTTTGTTACAAAACACAATGAAAAGTGTCGTATAGTGTCTCCACTCTCCAGTGCCATCTTAAAACGCAGATCAATAAACCAAAACATAGAATATATATTGGCCCGGCATCAGAAAAGACATCAATCGATGTAGGAAACATGCCAACTCCATCAATTTTGGTTACCGATAGAATGTCCTATTGAACAGTGGTACGAGATCACAACTAGCATGTCTAGTGATCATGCTACATTCTGGTGACTGATCACTTCATCAAATTCCCTTTTATGGGACAAAGATACCATGACTGGTACCAACTGTCAGTCAAAATTATGGTTTGGATACTTAAAGTATCAAAGCAGACATTATGGCTCATGATGTACATTCATTTATGACAACAGACCACATGCCATAAAGTGAAATTACAGCTGAGTCACATGATAATTGCATGAGGACCAGATCCAGTTATAGTGAATGCCTGCCAGGTGTTACCTTATATAATAATATGATGTACAATTGCATAGGCTTGTTCAGTTTTCCTATTCTGTAAAGGGAAAAATAGGGATGCCACATTATTGCAAAGATCTCAGAAAGAAACTACACATTTGAGACAGCTAGGTGTTATTGTGACATTCCAATATAGAAAATTTCCATCTTATTTCCTGTCCAGACAAGCAGTCAGTTGTTAGCTGATCAGTCAACTATAATAGTATCAATATAACTAAACACAGAACTTAAACAATATGTAAATCTGAGATGTCATATCAGTGAACATTGTTGTTAATAAATTTCCAGATATCTGTCTCAATAGGAATCCAAGAGTCTGAGTTATGGATTATGTGGGCGAACATATAGAAAAACACACCAAGACAAGACCAGATTCAGATTTTCTGTTACTTTGAATGGATTTTTGAAGGACTTCTTAAAAATTGAAAACCTTCACCAGCTGCAGATCTTTAACCTGTTCTGTCCAGTATGCATGCAAAGAAGAATGAAGTCAAATGCTGAAGTGTGGGTTTAACACTTTCCTTCAGCTCTGATTGTGTTGCACCCCATGTTAAATTTGCATATTTCATGTTGGGACTGGAAAGAAACTTGAGGAGTAACTCGCTAAAATGGATGTGGTAGTGGATGCAGCTTCAAGTCTAACCTTTGGGACACCCTCCCACAGGAAGCTCAGCAAAGGCATGGAATTGAAGGTCTGCAAGACTCTGCAGTGTATCGATATGGTGAAGGAATTGTGCGTTTCTACACATGGGATTGTACAACAACTCAATAAGTCTATTCAGCAAGATAGATGTGTTGCTGGAAAAGCGCAGCAGGTCAGGCAGCATCCAAGGAGCAGGAGAATCAACGTTTCGGGCATGAGCCTCCTTCAGGAATGAGGAAGGTGTGCCAAGCAGGATAAGGTAAAAGGTAGGGAGGAGGGACTTGGGGGAGGGGCATTGGGAATGCGATAGGTGGAAGGAGGTTAAGGTGAGGGTGATAGGCCGGAGAGGGGGTGGGGGCGGAGAGGTCGGGAAGAAGATTGCAGGTCAAGAAGGCGGTGCTGAGTCCGAGGGTTGTGACTGAGATAAGGTGGGGGGAGGGGAAATGAGGAGGCTAGAGAAATCTGCATTCATCCCTTGTGGTTGGAGGGTTCCGCCTAGGAACCTCCTTCCACCTATCTCATTCCCAATGCCCCTGCCCCAAGTCCCTCCTCCCTACCTTTTATCTTAGCCTGCTTGGCACAGCTTCCTCATTCCTGAAGAAGGGCTTATGCCCGAAACATTGATTCTCCTGCTCCTTGGATGCTGCCTGACCTGCTGCGCTTTTCCAGCAACACATTTTTCAGCTCTGATCTCCAGCATCTGCAGTCCTCACTTTCTCCTCCACAGCACGATAGGTGTCCTGATTAGAAAGTAAGAGCTCAATGAGCTTCTTTAGTCCTGGAGTCCTGCAGGTTTCATAAGTACTTCTCTAAGAGTCTGCAAACCCTTGGTAAACATCACACGAATTTCACTTGGTCAGACAGACTCCAACAAGAACCCTATTAATAGATGCTTTCAAAATCCTTATCGTAGGTTCCTTTCACTTTGAGAGAAAAAGAATGAGTTTACCAGTGTTCTAATTAAGAATCGTGCAAGTATTTGCGGCAAACTCCTTACTATGTGCAAGTATTAGATTTAAAGCAGCAGCAAAGGTTAACGGAAGTGGAACAGTTACTGAAATGTAAGAGGGGGTGAAATGTATCTGACTACTGCAGCTCGCTTCATTACCGAGACACTATGCTGGTGTCTTCAACACAATAAATCTGACTTCTTGACAGCTCTAGGTTTGTTTGAGGGCTTTCTCCAGTGGTTTCTTCTGCAAGTGACTGGAGGCCCCAATGCAGGAAATGAAATAATCCCCCCACTTGTACTGACATTAAAGTGTCCATTTGGCACCCAGGGCTATTAGCTTCGTAAAGCCCTCAGGTCTCACTTTTGACCCAGGCACTGCAAAAAGAAAAATACAGCAGACAGCACACCAGAGTTCAATGTTGAGTTTCTTTCCCCTGTTGTGTTGGCCTAGAGCTGTTGACAGTCGCCTACACTGACTTACATGTTTGTACAACACCCCCATGTTGCATGATATGTGCCTTATAGATTTTATTAATTCCACGTGTACACAAAGTACTGTTGCATCTAATTTTACAGAAAGTGCTGTCGAAAAATTTCAGTCTCTGAAATGCATGGGTGCAGCCCACAGAACCAGTGACTCCCAGAGTATGGACTAATATATTTTGGCATAACGAACTGCAAGGAGGTGTGCTAAAAGGCAGGGCGAGTGAAATTCAGTTAAAGAGTCTCTCGACATTGCATTCTTGTCTTCCCAGTGTTCACAAAAGGCGTTTTGAAATACAGAAAGCAAGCAAGCTTGGGCAGGCTCCTGATCTTTTCCAAACAAAGTTTCTTGCCCAAGACATCCCACTTGATTCTTTTCAATATTTTTTCCTCCAGCGTTTTGTTTCTTTTCTCTCTCTCAATACTGGCCCTCCCTTGGTAAACACAGGCATCACATTCTGTGCAAAACAATAACTGCAGCGCTCTGTCAAAGTGTGGCTCCTATCTAGTCAGAGTTTCAGCAGGACAGAAGGCCGCTCATCCCTGCAGTTCAAAATGAGTCACCAAGAGTCAAACCGTTTCCCTTTGCCCTGGCCCGGGAAGCAGAGAAGGGAGTGGGGAAGGTAATATCTTTGAGTCTTGGTCTCTCCCAGGTCCCCCTGTTGAGTTCACACGCACAGCTCCAGACCTTTGCTGGGTCTAGCTGCCTCCTGTTTGCTTCCTTCCATCCTGCTCCCTGCTCCCGGACTGTGACTGGGCAGCCACAAGAGGTTCCTCCCTCGGTCAGATTTCTCCAAACTTCTTCCCCTAATGGAGAACGAGGACATTTTGGCCTTCTTGTATTTGCTGTTGCAGCAATAGATGAGTGTCCTGGAACAAAGCACAACAACACACGCCGTTATTGAACAGAATTGGGGAACCCAAAATAAACTTTACCGATCTGAAGTTTACCATATTGTACCAATGGTTATAAAAGGCGGACTCTGAAAAGTTTAGGTGGATTGGCCATGCTAAGAGAAAGCTGCCCCGGAGTGTTCAGGGATTTGGAGGCTACATGGGTTAGCTGTGGTAAAAACCCCATGCAGAGTTACAGGGATGGGTGGGTCTAGGTGAGATGCTCTTTGGGCTCATCTGATGGGCTGAATGGCCTACTTCCACACATATGAGAAACAATGAGCTCAGAATATAAAGACAGGTAGCAAAAGTTTCTGTAAATATATTAAACAAACAAAAAGAGTGGCTAAAGTAAACGTTCATCCCTTAGAGGAAGAGAAGGGCGATTTATTAATAGGATATAAGGAAATGTTCGAGGCATTGAACAGGTATTTTGTGTCAGTCTTCACAGTGGAGATGCCAATAACACACCAGTAATTGACAAAGAGACAAAGGTAGGTGAGGACCTGGGAACAATCATTATCACGAAGAAGTTGTGTTGGGCAAGCTAGTGGAGCTAAGGGTAGACAATTCTCCTGGCCCTGATGGAATGCATCTCAAGGTACTAAACGAGATGGCAGGAGAAATAACAAGTGCATTTATGGTAATTTTCCAAAGTTCACTTGACTCTGGGGCAGTTCCAGCAGATCGAAAACAGCAAATGTGACACCATTGTTTTAAAAAGAGAGGTAGACAAAAGATGGGAAATTATAAACCAGTTAGCTTAACTTCTGTAGTGGGGAAAAGGCTTGAGTCTATTATCAAGGAAGAAATAGCAAGGTATCTCGATAGAAATTGACTCATTGAGCAGATGCAGCATGGATTCATGAAGGGCAGGTCATGCTTAACTAATCTTCTGGGTTTCTATGAAGACATTACAGACACAGTGGACAACAGGAACTCAGTAGATGTGGTGTATCTAGATTTCCAAAAGGCATTCAATAAGGTGCCACACAAAAGGCTGCTGTCTAAGATAACAATGCATGATGTTACAGGTAATGTATTAATATGGACAGAGGATTGGTTAGCTAACAGGAAGCAAAGAGTGGGGATAAATGAGTGCTATTCTGGTTGGCAATCAGTGACTAGTGGTGTGTCCCAGGGATCAGTGTTGGCACTGCAATTATTCACAATTTACATAGATGATTTGGAGTTGGGGACCACGTGTAGTTTGTCAAAGTTTGTGGATGACACGGAGATGAGTGGCAGAGCAAAGTGTGACTGTGAAACATTGCAAAGGGACATAGATAGTTTAAGTGAGAAGGCAAAGGTCTGGCAGATGGAGTACAATATTATAAATATGAAGTCATCCATTTCAGTATGAATAACACCAAAAAGGACTATTACATGACTGGTAAGAAATTGCAGCATGCCGCTGTGCAGAGGGACCTGGCTGTCCATGTGAATCACAGAAGATTAATTAAGAAGGCAAATCGAATTTTGTCCTTCATTGTTAAAGGGATTGAGTTTAAAAGCAGAGAAGTTATGCTGCAGCTGTATAGGGTGTTGGTGAGGCCCTACCTGCGTGCAGTTTTGGTCTCCTTTAGATTAGATTCCCTACAGTGTGGAAACAGGCCCTTCGGCCCAACAGGTCCACACCGACCCTCCGAACAGTAACCTTACCAAACCCCTTTTCCCTCTGACTAACACACCTAATTGACAATTTAAGCATGGCCAATGCACCTAACCTGCACATCTTTGGAATGTGGGAGGAAACCGAGCATCCAGAGGAAACCCACGCAGACACAGGGAGAAGGTGCAAACTCCACACAGTCACCCGAGGTTGGAATTGACCCCAGGACCCTGGTGCTGTGAGGCAACAGTGCTAACCACTGAGCCACCGTACTGCCCAAAATAAAAAATCTTATAACCATTTTAATTTTTGACATGATTAGATGACTTATAGTGTGGAAACAGGGCCCTTTGGCCCAACAAGTTCATACCAACCCTCTGAAGTGCAACACATCCAGACCCATTCCCCTACATTTACCCTTTTGCCTAACACTACAGGCAAGGCCAATTCACCTAACCTGCACATCTTTGGACTTTGGGAGGTTACCGGAGCACCCAGAGGAAACCTACGCAGACATGGGGAGAATGTGCAAACTCCACACAGACAGTTGCCCGAGGCGAGAATTGAACCCGAGTCTCTGGCGCTGTGAGGCAGCAGTGCTAACCACTGAGAAAGGAGGTACTGGCACTACAGGAGGTGCGGAGGAGGTTCACTAGGTTGATTCTGGAGTTGAGGGGGTTGGCTTATGAGGAGAGACTGGGATTATATTCATTGTAATTTGGAAAAACGAGGGGTATCTTATAGAAACATATAAAATCATGAAGATAACAGATAAGAGAGAAGTAGAGAGGATGTTTCTACTGTTGGGTAAAACTCGGACAAGAGGGAGAGCAGATTAGGGTTGAACTGAGAAGGAACTTCTTCACCCAGAGGGTTGTGAATCTATGGAATTTCCTGCCCAGTAAAGAAGTTGAGGCTTCCTCAGTATATGTTTTTAAAGCTAAGATAGATAATGTTTTGAACAGTAAATGAATTAAGGATAATGGTGAGCGGGCAGATCAGTGGAGCTGAGACCATGAAAAGATCAGCCATGATCTTATTGAATGGAGGATCAGGCTCGAGGGGCCAAATGGCCTACTCCTGCTCGGAGTTATTACATTGCGAAAATGCATGTATTGATCTAATTTTAATATGAAATATGATGTAATTTTAAAAAAATTCACTCATGGAATTTGGGTGTTGCTGGCTGGCCAGCATTTATTGCCTATCCCTGGTTGCTTTCAGAAGGTGGTGGTGAGCTTTGTGCATTTGCTAGGTTGACCCACAATACCATTAGAGAGAGCATTCCAGAACTAGTGACAGCGACGAACAGTGACATATTTGCACATCAGGATGGTGAGTCGCTTGGAGGGGAACTCGGGTGTTCCCATGGATCTATGTCTCTTCCAGCGGGGAGTGTTTGTGGGTTTGGAAGGTGCTGCCTGAGGGATCTCTGGTGAATTTCCTCAGTGCATCTTGTAGATAGTACACACTGCTGCTACTGAGCATCAGTTGTGGAGGGAGTGGGTGTTTGTGGATGTGGTGCTAATCAAGTGGGCTGCTTTGTCTTGGATTGTGTTAATCTCTTGTTGGAGCTGCACTCATTCAGGCAAGTGGGGAGTATTCCATCACACTCCTGACTTGTGCCCTGTAGATGGTGGACAGGCTTTGGGGAAATAGGAGGTGAATTACTCGCCACTTCTAATTCTTCACCTCTGGCCTGGTTTTGAAGCCACTGTGTTTATGTGTCCAGTTGAGTTTCTGGATAATGATAACCCCCACGATGTTGATATGGGTGATTCAGTGATGTTAACTTTGAATGTCAAGAAGTGGTGATTACAATCTCTCTTACTGGAGATAGTTATTGCCTGGCATTTGTGTGGCGTGAATGTTATTGTTGCGTACAGATACACTTAACTATTTGTAAATTGACCATGAGACAGCTTTCTAATCACAGTTCCTTGTTCCTTTGTGTGTTTGCATGGTTTTGCACTCTGCTCACAACAACTACAACACTTACTTGTATGGCATTGTTAACATAATAAAATATTCTAAGGCCCTTGACAGGAGTGTTATTGGACAAAAAAGAGTAGGCAGTGAGCCAGACAGGAAGAGATTTAGGCAAAGCTCAAAGGTCAGTTTGATCACTGGTCAAAGTTGCACCTTGAAGGGACAGAAAGATATTGAGAAGTAGAGGGAGGTTTAGGGAAGGAACGATGAAGCTTCTGATGAATGGTAATTGCACTCAAAATGTTAAATCTCCTCTTCTGTCCACAGACGCCAGCAGACCTGCTGAGTTCCTTCAGAACTTTCTAGAATTCTAGAGCTTACTGCTTTAGAAGTTAAAGGCACAACTGCCAATGCATTACAAAGGAAACTGCAAACGCTTTGAGCAATGTTGTCCATTTAGACAGGCACTGCTCTGCCCATCGGCATAAAAAAGATCAACTTGATTGCAACAATTGTGTAATCTTTTACCCAAACCGTATCAATTTGTTTTGTTATTGTGCATCACTAATAAATTAATGAATAAAGTTTTGGAATTCAAACAAAAAATCTTCCACCCGAGAAGGGTGAAAATGAGTAAGAGGGCACAATTGAAGCAAACAGTTACACTTTAGTGGAGGCCAGATAAACACAAGGGAGAAAGAAATTGAAAGAAAGGTTGATGGCTTTCAGATGTTGTGCTGAATGATCTACCAGTGTGCTGCAAATATTACAAAAGGAGGAGAAAGTGGGAGGCCTTTTAATTCCTTCATGGGAAATTGATGTCGCTGGTTCGTCCAGCATTTATTGTCCATCCCTAATTGCTCTTTGAGAAAGTGGTGATGAGCTGCCTTCTTGAACTAGGCTGTAGGGACCTCTAGATGCTGTTAGAAAGGGAGTCTTAGGATATTGACCCAGCGATGGTGAAGGAACAACAGTATATTTTCAAGTCAAGGTGAGTGGTTTGTTGGAAACTTGTAGGTATTGGTGATCCCATGTATCTGCTGCCTCTGCCCTTCTAGGTGGTAGAGTTTGGAACATTGAAAAGTGCTGTTGAAGGAGCCTTGGTAGCTTCTAGAAGCATCAGTGTATCAGTCCTAAAAGGAATGAAAGTGGTGGATAAGTGACAATAAAGCAGGCTACTTTGTCTTGAATGACATTGAGCTTTCTGAGTTTTGTTGGAGCTGCACCAAACCAAACAAGTTGGGAGATTTAGAGAGGAAATTAAGGACCTTGGGGTCTTGGGCATCAATGATGAAATAATTACAACTGAGGTTGAGTAGGAGACTAGATTGAAGGAACACAGATATCTCAAAGGTTTATAAGGTTGAAGGACATTACAGAGATAGGGACATGTGGAGTGAGGAATTTGAATGCATGGATGAGAATTTTAAAATTGAGATGTTGCTTAAGGAGCAACATTAGGCATTGACCACAAGGGTGAATAGACCGAATGTGAATTCGAGTATGGATATCAGACTTTTGGATGATCTTAATTTGAGTACAGCATGGCATTAGTTGGACCGTATCAGGGAGACAGCACATCTAACATTGTACCCTTCGCCCGCTTGAGTGTTGCCTTGATCGTGGGCTCATGTTCTGGACTGGAATGTAGTTGTTATCAAAACCTTCTGACAAAATGATGAACATACCATTGGTGCAAGATGTCACAAAGTGGGGAAAAATAATCAGGAAAAATTGTAGAAAACCAAATAATTGAAACAAATAAAGCTAACAACCAGAAATTTTTAAATAATATTTGAAAGAAAGGCTTTATTGCCTGCACATGAGACACCGAAAGATTCCACTCGCTATTATGATTTATAGCACAATTAGAATGTCCAACTAATTCTTTTCCATCAATGTGAAGCCACTCCATACCTACAGCTCAGCTCTTTTAGATTTACAAGAAAAATGTTCTTGAAAACAATCCCGTATCGTCAGGATTCCAGTGTCTTTATTAAAGCTAATTTAAGCAAGTACAGTCCATTGCTTTTCTATGTACCAGAGAGATGCCTGTGTTACCATCTGCTGCTTATATTAACACAATCATTCAATCACGCTCTAGGGCTCTTGTGGTGAAATGGTAGTGTCCCTACTTCTGAGCCAGGAGACTTGGATTCAAGTCCCAGGTGCTCCAGAGGCGTTTACTAACATCTCTGAGCATGTTGATTAGGAAAGATCTCAGTCATGTCCTCTGTCCGTCAGAGAGAAGTGGCTTGAATGAGGATCGGCACCTTCTGTGATTGGAGTGATTGAGTTCAGGAATTCCCACACTGGAAGTTCTTAGTTGAGGCCTTGGAAGAACCTGTGTCCATTTTACTACTCTGATGGTGCACTTTGCTGTTTCTGAATTATTTCCCCTTTTAGGAGCCTTTATGATCATTCTCCTATGCTGACACTTTAGGTTAAACCACTGTCAGTTGTATATCATTCTAATGAGAGAGCAGGCCAGTGGTCTGATAGAACATTGTTGATGTTTGTATAGTGATGTTTGTACCAGAACTGGGGAGTCAGGTTGGTTCAAGCCCCGATCCCAGTGCTGTATGAATTTGATTGTGTAATCAGTTACTCGGCAACAAGGCAGCTAGGCAAGAAGGTCTTCTCCCTCTGATCTCTTCCTATAGCCCTGTGAAGAAAACACAACTTTTGCAGAGGACTGTGATATAATCATGTGGCAATGGTACTACAGAAATAATATAAAACTCTGGGGTCACAGTGTGTGCTACCTCACTGCTAAAGTATGTGAGCCACATATATAGCACAACTGGGTCCGAGACTTGTCTTGTGGATCTGTCGATCAGTGATCCAGGCGTTTACACTGGGACTGGCCCAGCTGGTAAACCCACCGCTGATTTCAGAAAGTGGAGCGGGATTGTAGTGAGGTTCCTTAATTTATATCCAGAAGTTTGACACCTGCACCACACCCCTCCCGTTATAGGAAAGAAAGCAGAAAATCAGAAGCTGGTACTAGTGACAAAAGAACATGTTGTGCATCTGTTCTGAAAGTGGGTCACTTTTAAAATGAGCTTGATTCAATGCTGGATTCCTGAGGGGCCCTCTCACCATGATCCAGGAGTGCATGCCTGGCCTGATGATCACATACTCAGCTGATTGGAGGCCCCTGGGTTTAGGAATATCAGAAGCAGTGACTCCTGGCTTCACTCCCTTCATAGTCATGGTCTCGTTTGCTACAGGGCTTGACTCTGATTGGTTGTAACACTTGGATCAGTGGTCGCCATTCCTGGAATCAAGCTCTTCTGAGTCCTGCCTGGTTCTGATTTCTGCAACCTATTATAAACAGCTTAGGCTCTTACTTCAGGGACTTTTTCCAAATGCTTCTCCAAATATTCAACCCAAATGTCACTCAGGAAAGCATAGTGGGAGGTAAATTTGTAAAGAGCGTCAGCTGTTGTGGAGTTTAATCATGAACACAAATCATAAGCACATTATGACTTTGCTCACAGCCTCTTCTATGCTTGCTCCTATATTCTATTCTGTTCACATGACAATTCAGAATTCCCAGCTACTCTTATTTAAAGCTGCTCCATATAAATTGATTTGAAAGCATGCTTACAATACATTTATACAGTGACTTAGAGGTCAAAGAATGCCACATGGTGCCTCACAGAAGTTTAATCAGCACTAAAGCTGTAGAATCAAGTATTAGGCTGGACGATGGAAAACGCAGTTGAAGGTGAGGGTTTTAAGGGAAGGCCTTAAAGAAAATGAAGGTATCCAGCAAAGGTTGAAAGCTAACTGCCCAGTTTAGTGTAACTTCCCACTTGGATGGTCATTTAATTTCCTCTGCAGCTTTGAGGTTTTGTGGTTGCAATTTCTTTTCTGATCTTCTGGATGGTGGTCATTATAAAAGTGTATTGCCACCATTGAACAGAATTCATCAGCTCAGACTCTCAGAATACTGGCAACTTCAGGGAATTCAGTGATCCACCACCACCCTCCCAGACATTCACATGGTATCCAGAAGCATATCCTCATTTCTAATGAGCTGTTGAACCAAGGCTCCTCATTGGCTGTTCTGGTGGATGTTAAAGAAGGGCAGGGTCCTTTCTTGGTCCTTTGGCCAAAATGCCTTCCTTGATTAATACCACCAGAAGCAAACTCTGATTGGTCAGTTTACCACCAGGTAAAGCAAAGCCAAGCATTACTCACCAAGTATTTCCACCCATTCTGTGTGACATCCTGCTGACAGACGTCTGCTCAGTGTCTCTTCCTGATGAAGTCCTTGAGATCTGACCTTATCATTGAATCCCTACAACGTGGAAACAGGCCCTTCGGCCCAACAAGTCCACGATGACCCGCTGAAGAGTAAACCACCCAAACCCATTCCCCTGACTAATGCATCTAAGCTACACATCTCTAAACACTATGGGCAATTTAGCATGGTCAATTCAACTAACCTGAATTTTGGGAGAAAACTGGAGTACCTGGAGGAAACCCATGCAGACACAGGGAGAATATGCAAACTCTACACAGACAGTCACTCGAGGCTGGGATCGAACCCGTGTCCCCAGTGCTGTGAGGCAGCAGTGCTAATCACTGAGCCACTGTGCCGCCCCTGTCTTTCCCTCAATGGCAGGCTGCACATAATCTTCATGCTCCACACAACTCTTGAGAGGTTGTAAACTTTGCGCAAAGCTACTGCAGCAGCTCCCCTAATCTACAGGTGATTAACGGCAATGTACCACTAGTACTAACTAAGCAGAACGGCTCAGGTGTAACATTTATTCCATGCATTGTCTGCATAGCACTATTGCCGCACAGTGACAAGGACCCAGGCTCGATTTCACCCTTGGGAAGCTGCCTGTGGAGTTTGCACATGCTCTGCATAGGTTTCTCCGGGTCCTCCAGTTTCCTCCCACAATCCAAAGATATTGCAGGCTAGGTGGATTGACCATGCTAATCTGCTCGTAGTATCCAGAGATGTGCAGGCTAGGTGGATTGACCATACTAATCTGTCTATACTGTCCAGAGATGTGCAGGCTAGGTGGATTGACCATACTAATCTGCCCATTCTGTCCAGAGATATGCAGGCTAGGTAGATTGACCATGCTAATCTGTTCATACTGTCCAGAGATATGCAGGCTGGGTGGATTGACCATACTAATCTGCCCATAGAACATAGAACATAGAACAATACAGCGCAGTACAGGCCCTTTGGCCCTCGATGTTGCGCTGATCCAAGCCCACCTAACCTACACTAGCCCACTATCCTCCATATGCCTATTCAATGCCCGTTTAAATGCCCATAAAGAGGGAGAGTCCACCACTGCTACTGGCAGAACATTCCATGTACTCACGACTCGCTGAGTAAAAAATCTACCCCGAACATCTGTCCTATACCTACCACCCCTTAATCTAAAGCTATGCCCCTTCGTAATAGCTGACTCCATACGTGGAAAAAAGGTTCTCATGGTCAACCTTATCTAAACCCCTAATCATCTTGTACACCTCTATAGTGCAGATATAGTGTAGATATCCACCTCTATAGGTGGATTGACCATGCTAATCTACCCATAGTGTCCAGAGATGTGCAGGCTGGGTAGATTAGCCACGGGAAATGCAGGGTTACAAGAATTGGGTCTGGGTGGGATTTTCAGAGGGCCGGTTTGGGCTTGTTAGGCTGAATGACTTGCGCCCACACTGTAGAGATTCTATGAACCGTCATACATAATAACTGGAATGCTTCCATTGCCCTCAAGCTCCCTAAATAGGGAGGAGGGGAGGTTCCTGCTTGCTATCCAATGATGCATTTTGGAAAATTTGTCTTTGTCTGGTTGAGTATATCTGTGCGTTTAATTTGGGAGAGAAGGTGGATTGAATTCTGTTGTGATACTCACAATTATTGCCAATACACTCTTCAAGTTCACACGAGGAATGGTTACTGTTACCTGTGCTAATAGTCTACCCTAAGAGGTCAGCTCCAGGATATCTCTACAGGAGTCCCTCAGATTAGTGTCGTAGGCCCAAGCATCTTCAGCTGTTTCATTAATGACCTTCCCTCCCTCATATGTTCTTAAATGGAGATGTGTGCCAATGATTACACAATGTTCAGTGACTTCTCAGACATTGAAGCAGTCCATGTTCAAATGTACCAAGATCTGGACAATAAAAACAAAAAAGAGAAGATGCTGGAAAATCTCAGCAGGTCTGGCAGCATCTGTAAGGAGAGAAAGGAGCTGACGTTTCGAGTATAACTGACCCTTTGTCAAAGCTTTGACAAAGGGTCAGTAATACTTGAAACGTCAGCTCCTTTCTCTCCTTACAGATGCTGTCAGACCTGCTGCGATTTTCCAGCATTTTCTCTTTTTGTTTTCAGATTCCAGTATCCGCAGTAATTTGCTTTTATAAGATCTGAAAAATATCCAGGCTTGGGCTGGCAAGTGGCAAGTAACATTTGCACCACCAGGCTATGACCAGGCTAAGAGACAATGTAATCATCACCCCTCTACAGTCAATGGTGTTACCATCATTGGATTATTTTTCAATATCAAGTCCAGAATATCCTGGCCAGAAACTGGACTTGCAATATAAATACAATGGCTACAAGACCAAGTCAAAGACTGGGATCCTGGAATTCCCTCCCTAATGATATTGTGGATCTACCTGTAGCACATGGACTGCAGCAGTTCAAGAAGGCAGCTCACGACCTGCAAGTGAACTTTATAAACCAGTAAAAGACAATACATGGGAAAATAAAGTATACTTTTGAGGGCTCAAATACATGAAACCTACCATCGTGTCATAGAATCATAAAGATGTACAACACGGAAACAGACCCTTTGGCCCAACTCATCTATGCTGACCAGATATCCCAACCTAATCTAGTCCCACTTGCCAGCACTTGGCCCAAATCCCTCTAAATCCTTCCTATTCATATACCCAACCAGCTAACTTTTAAATGTTGCAGTTGTACCAGCCTCCACCACCTCCTCTGGCAGCTCATTCCATTCACGCACCACCCTTTGCATGAAAATGTTGCCCCTTAGATCCCTCTTACATCTTCCCCCTCTCACCCTAAACCTATGCCCTTTAGTTCTGGACTCCCCACCACAGGAAAAAACTTTGTCTATTTATCTTATCCATGCCCCTCATGATTTTATAAACCTCTGTGAGGTCACCCCTCAGCCTCCGACATTCCGGGGAAAACAGCCCCAGCCTGTTCAGCCTCTCCCTGTAGCTCAAATCCTCCAACCCTGGCAACATCCTTGTAAATCTTTTCTGCACGCTTTCAAGTTTCACAACATCATTCCGATAGAAAGGAGACCAGAATTGCACAGAATATTCCAACGATGGCCTAACCAATGTCCTATACAGCCACAACATGACCTCCCAACCCCCATACTCAATGCTCTGACCAATAAAGGAAAGCATATCTACCTGAGACTCTACTTTCAAGGAGCTATGGACTGCACTCCAAGGTGTCTTTGTTCAGCAGCAGTCAAGTAACTGGACTGGACTCAAGATGATGCAAACATTCTGATTCAAAACAGAGTAACTTCCTGCTTACAGCACGCTGTAAAACATGTGCTGCAATTATTTTTCAATTGCTTGGGAAAGTCAGCAGGATAAGCCAAAGGAAATGAAATTTAATGAGTCCATCAAAATACAAATTCAGTCAAATATCTTGCAAAAATTTCCAAGTTATGTGGAGGGAGAAAAGAGAATGACCTGCAGATTATCAGCTTCAGGCTAATAATATTCAATATGTTTTAAAGGATGTTATACAAGAAGAATGTGCTCAAAAGACTAATTTGCATTGTAAATCTGATATGGATTAATGCTGTTTTCATTCATGGGATGTAGTTGTAACTAGCTAGGACCAGCATGTATTGACCAGAGGGCTGTAAAGAGTAAACCTCTTTACTGTGGGTCTGGAGTCATGTGTAGGCTAGACCAGGTAAGGATCGCAGGTTCCTTCCCGAAAGGACATTAGTGAACCAGATGGGTTTTTACAACAATCGGCAGGGATTATTAAGGTTCTCATTCAGAAAGCTTTTTATTCCAAAATTTTCACTAAATTCAACTTTTACCATCTGTCATGGTGGAATTAAGATTTATGTTCCCAAAACAGGAACCTAGGGTTCTGGATTGTTAATCTAGTGACATTACCCCAACGTTACTCCTAAATGTTCTTGATCCATATGATCCCTCTAATTCTTTTATACTTCTGCACAGATCTCTGAGGTCTGTGCATAACAGAGTTAAAAATCACACGTCACCAGGTTATAGTCCAACAGGTTTATTTGGAAGCACTAGCTTTCAGAGCACTGCACCTTCACAACCACCTTCATAACCTAGTATTGTGTGATTTTTTTAAACTTTGTACACCCCAGTTCAATACTGGCACCTCCAAATTATGTGCATAACAGCAACTTCTGAAACTGAACTGAACATATCATCAGCTGATCAGCATCTACAGGTCCTCTGCTTGGTTGTGCTGCTTACGGACAATGTTGTCCATGTTGTTGAGTTGCTCCATTGAATGCAATGACTCATTGTTTTAGTGAAGGCCATTTGAATGTAAACTCTGTTGTATATGAATGAAAGCAAGTCAAATGCCAAAACAGGGCATAAACATGAAAGTTCAAATAAAGGTCTATGCCACTTCAGGTAGTATAGCACGGACCTTTATTTTTCATTAACACCTACTGTTTGAAGCAACCCTTTGGTTTTCTCTCTCCAGCATCATTACTGCTCTCTCTGCTTTTTGTTTTTGTAACACCTTTGATCTCAGATCTCTCTCGGCCTCTAACCTTTCCCTGACCTTGCCTTTTGTTCCTCTTGTCCCTCCCCATTTTTTCAACTGCATTAAACTCACCACTTTTCCACATCCTCCCCCACCCAGTTCCAATGAAGAGTCATATTATAGTTGGAATGTTATCTGTTTCTCACTCCAAAGATGCTGCCAAGCCTGCTGGGTTTCTACAGCACATTCTGTTTTTATTGTAGGTCCAATAGTGTTCAGATGTATGCTACGTAATGGACTCTCCCTCTGGAGTAGTTTAGCAATCAGTCACTACTAAAGAGAAGGTCCACTAACATATCCTTTGAGGATCACATCCTCAGGAAAAACAACGGATGTATATTAAATGTAGCCACATTATCCAAGAATCAAAGAAAAGTTGAAACACGTTTCTTAAATGGTTCTCAAGATCTGGGCGACACAACTTTAAGACGGCAAATTTAAGACACAAATTTGTGGGCGGCACGGTGGCACAGTGGTTAGCACTGCTGCCTCACAGTGCCAGAGACTGGGTTCAATTCCCGGGCGACTCTCTGTGTGGAGTTTGCACCTCCTCCCCGTGTCTGCGTGGGTTTCCTCCAGGTGCTCCGGTTTCCTCCCACAGTCCAAAGATGTGCCGGTCAGGTGAATTGGCCATGCTAAATTGCCCGTAGTGTTAGGTAAGGGGTAGATGTAGGGGTATGGGTGGGTTGCGCTTTGGCGGGGCGGTGTGGACTTGTTGGGCCGAAGGGCCTGTTTCCACACTGTAAGTAATCAAATCTAAGACAGCATTTTTCCCAACTCTGGTTACTTTGAGAAGATGGTGGCAGGTCTTATTTATTATTAACTAGTTTACTTGGAGAGTCAACCACATGATGGGAATTAGAGCCAAGACCAGTGTTGATTGGGTAGGATATCTTCCCTAGAGGACGTTCTTAAACTGGCTAGTTTTGATCAACAATCTGGCACCTTCCACAGTCATTTTATCTTTGTGGTGCATGCCCACAAATGACAAAACTCCAGTTTTACAAATTGACCATGTAAGAATGCACCATAGAAAACATTGTACTTGGATGCATCACGTCTTGGTACGGCAACCACTCTGCCCAGAACTGTCAGGAACTAAGGTGTGGAGGTGCTGGCGTTGGACAAGGTCAGAAGTCAGATGACACCAGGTTGTGGTTCAACAGTCCAATTTGAAATCACAAGCTTTCGAAGTGTTGCCCCTTTGTCAGGTATCATTAACTTGTGATTTCAAGTAAAACTGTTGAACTATAACCTGATGTTGTCTGACTTCTGATCTTGTAAGAAACTACAGAGAGTTAGAAATGCAGCCCAGTCCATCATGCAAGTCAACTTTCCATCTATTGATTCTACCTATACTTCTCTCTGCCTTGGAAATGAGCATCCCATCCAGACCCATTCCCATACCTTATCCTTGTAACCCTGCATTTTTAATGCACCTAACCCACACATCCTTGGACACTATGGGCAATTCAGCATGGCCAGTCCATCTAAGCTTTTCCTCCCATAATCTTTGGATTATGGGAGGAAACCGGAGCACCTGGCAGAAATCCAATTAGACACGGGGAGAATGTGCAAACTCCACACAGAGAGTCACACAAGGTTGGAAGCGAACTTGGGTCCCTGGTGCTGTGAAGCAGCAGTGCTAACCACTGAGCCACCGCACCACTCCAAAAGGCAGCCAACATCATCAAAGTGCCCTCCTACCCCGGTTATAATCTCTTCCAACCTCTTCCATCAGGCAGACGATACAAAAGCTCAAACACACATACCAATAAATGCTGTTATTAGACTTCTGTACGTGCCTCTCAAATTTAAAATTTAATGCTGATCTTGCTCTTTGCACACCCTCTCTGCAGCAGTAATATTGTATTCTTCGCTCTGTTCTATCATCCTTATACACCTGGTATGGCATGGTCTACCTGTACTGCACGCAAAACAAAACTTTTCATGGCACCTATGTACATGTGACAATAATAAGTAGAAACGAATCAAATTTTCCTCACAGGCTGTCACTTACTGTTCCTGTGGTGACCCACTGAACTGGCAAGGGCACAGACTAGACATCATGGTCTTAACTTGGTTAAACGCTGGCCAGTGTAATAGACTCATAATCAGACTCTCCCTGTATCTGCCTGTATCCTCCTGAACCCACCAACTGCATTCTGGCTTTTATTAGGTTAAAAATCGCACAACACCAGGTTATAGTCCAACAGGTTTATTTGGAACCATGAGCTTTCGGAACAGCAAAAGCTGTTCCTTCCTAAGGAGCAGAGCACTGAAAGCTCGTGCTTCCAAATAAACCTGCTGGACTATAACCTGGTGTGGTGCGATTTTAAAATTTTTACACCCCAGCCCAACACCGGCATCTCCAAATCATGGCTTTTATTAGATTGTCGCATGGTGAAAAACACAATTTGCAAATTTATACTCATTTAACATGTACACATAATTAATTCATGCTCATGGACATCTTTAAGACCTAAATTAAAATTGTAATTATAAAATCTGCCAATGGCATTAAGTGGGGCAACTTAATTTTCAATTTTTTTCAATTCATCTTTGGGGTAAGTCAAATCAGCATTTTATTGCCCATCTCCAGTTGCCCTGAAGAAGGTGACGTTGAGCTGTCTTTTTCAATTCTACAGAATGGCTGGCTAGAATCAGTCAATATGGGATGAATCTTACATTATTTTGGTCAGGTCTAAGTTACAATAGACAATAGACAATAGTTGTGTTGGTTTTTGTTTTGGCGAGATTTTTCACTTGTGACCCAGACAAGCATGTTCAGTGTGGAGCTGCGTGAATGCTTCCTGAGATTTGCCCCAGATGTTGCAGACAGGGAAATCATTACTCCACTCCTGGCATGAACCTGGAGGTGGTACTAGATGGGGGGAACGGTGCAGATACAGGACTTCCTCTTTCCTCAGGACCAGCAGTAGAGGCCATGACACCTGACCAGGCCAGCCAACTCCCAATTGAAACCTTGGTTAAAGCAGTCTCAGTCATCTTGATGAATGAACATCGGAAGAAGGTCAATGATCTTTTCCACTGCACCACCATAATTTCTGCCATCTTCTCTCTGATTTCTGTCTGATTAGATTCCCTACAGTGTAGAAACAGGCCCTTCGGCTTAACTTGTCCACACTGACTCTCCGGAAAGTAACCCACGCAGACCCATTCACCTACGCCCTACTAATGCACCTACCACTATGGGCAATTTAGCATGGCCAATTCACCTGGCCTGCACATCTTTGGACTGTGGGAGTAAACTGGAGTACCTGAAAAAAAAAACCCATGCAGACACAGGGAGAATGTGCAAACTCCATGCAGACAGTCGCCCAAGGCTGGAATCAAACCTGGGTCCCTGGCGCTGGAAGGCAGCAGTGCTAACCACTGAGCCACTATGCCCTGTTACTGCATCCACCTCCTGGGAAGGCTCATGCTCTACCATGCTCGCCATTGCCTGCAATCGCCAAGACCAAACTGCCCAGCTCTTATCTCCAATTTCTATTACACCTATTCAGTTGGAAATTTGACTGTTCTTCTGGAAGAATTTCCCAATCTTGTATTTCCTGAGCAAGCTGTGTCTGCCAAGACCCCAGAACCAGCTATGTGCAATTAGTGATTTGATCACACCTGCAAGACCAGCATTTGATAGATTTTGGAATATTCTGCACCTCATTAGTTTTTATCTTCAGGAGGAAATACCCTGGACTAGAAAGTATTTTTCTTTTTAAACTGAACAATGTAGAGAGAATTCTTTTCCCTCCTTAAACTGAACTGTATATGTGCTTCAGTGTAGGTTGTTTTTGAAGTCTAGATATTTATATTTTCATAATACAAGTTATATGTGTTAACTAATTCTGCATTTTTGTTGGATGGATATTGATTCATAATGATTTGATCATATACTTGTTCTTCTTACTAAAATGTGTCGCTTCACACATCTCTCCCATAAATGTAATCTACCTTGTGTATATCCAAGGAGAAAGTGAGGACTGCAGATGCTGGAGATCAGAGCTGAAAATGTGTTGCTGGAAAAGCACAGCAGGTCAGGCAGCATCCAAGGAGCAGGAGAATCAACGTTTCGGGCATTCCTGAAGAAGGGCTGATGCCCGAAATGTCGATTCTCCTGTTCCTTGAATGCTGCCTGACCTGCTGCGCTTTTTGAGCAACACATTTTCAGCTTGTGTATATCCAGTCAACCTGCATATGTCTCTTTATGTTTATCATTGTTCTCCTCACAATTCATAATGGTGCCAAGTTTTGTGTCATCTGCAACTTGTAAAATTGTGCCCTGCACTCCTAAGACTTCTTGTCAGATGTGGGAATTTAGGGAGAGTTCATGGGTTACTGAGGATTATATTTGCAATAAATGCCATTGGTTGTGAATCCTATCAGATCAAATGGATCAGTTGGAGAGACAGCTAGAGGCAATGAGGAATTTACAAGAGCAAGGGGATATGATGGATGGCAGTTATAGGAAGGGAGAAAAGTCACAGATACAGTCACATAGATGGGTTAACTCCAGGAAAGGTAAGAGAGGTAGGCAGTTAGTGCAGGAGTTTTCTGTGGCTATCCCCATTTCAAACAAGCATGCTGTTTTGGAAAATGTAGGGGGTGATGGATTCTCAGGGGAATGTAGCACAGCCAAGTTTCTGGTATTAAGACTGGGCTCTGCAATGAGGGGAATGTCGGGTTCCAAGAGATCAACTATATTAGGGGACTCTCTAGTCCGAGGTACAGACAGATGATTCTGTGGCCAGTAGCGAAAAATCAGAATGGTGTGCTGCTTCCCTGGTGCCAGGATCAAGGATGTCTCAGAGAGGGTGCAGAATATTCTCACAGGGGAGAGGGGCCAGTAGGAGGTCATTGTCCACTTTGGAAAAAATGACATTGGAAGGGAAAAGGTAGAGATTCTGCAGGGAGATTAAAGAGAGTTAGGCAGAAATTTAAAAAGGAGGTCCTCGAGATTAGTAGCATCTGGATTACTCCTGGTGCTATGAGCTAGTGAGGGCAGGAATAGGAAGATAGAGCAGATGAATGCATGGCTGAGGAGCTGGTGCATGGGAGAAGGATTCACATTTTTGGATCATTGAAAGCTCTTTTGGGGTAGAAGTGACTTGTACAAGCAGGATGGATTGCACCTAAATTGGAAGGGGACTAATATAGTGGTAGGCAGATTTGCTAGAGCTGCTTGGGAGGCTTTAAACTAGTAAAGTGGGGGAGGGGGGGGGACACAGGGAGATAGTGAGGAAAGAGATCAATCTGAGACTGGTACAGTTGAGAACAAAGGCGAGTCATACAGTCAGGCCAGGCAGGCACAATGTAGGACTAATAAATTAAACTATTTATTTCAATGCAAGGGGCCTAACAGGGAAGGCAGATGAACTCAGGGCATGGTTAGGAAGCTGGGACTAGGATAGCATAGGAATTACAGAAACATGGTTCAGGGATGGAGAGGACTGGCAGCTTAATGTTCCAGGAAACAAATTCTATAGTAAGGACAGAAAGGGAGACAAGAGAGGAAGGGGTGTGCCGTTTTTGATAAGGGATAGCATTACAGCTGTACTGAGGGAGAACATTCCCAGAAATACATCCAGGGAAGTTATTTGGGTGGAACTGAGAAATAAGAAAGGATGATCACCTTATTGGGATTGTATTACAGACCCCCTAATAGTCAGAGGGAAATTGAGAAACAAATTTGTAAGTAGATTTAAGTTATCTGTAAGAATAATAGGATGGTTATGGTAGGGGATTTTAACTTTCCAAACATAGACTGGGACTGTCATAGTGTTAAGGGTTGAGATGGAGAGGAATTTATTAAGTGTGTACCAGAAATCTTTCTGATTCAGTATGTGGATGTACCTACGAGTGAAGGTGCAAAACTTGACCTACTCCTAGGAAATAAGGCAGGGCAGGTGACTGAGGTGTCAGTGGGGGAGCACTTTGGGGCCAGCAACCATAATTCTATTAGATTTAAAATAGTGATGGAAAAGGATAGACCAGATCTAAAAGTTGAAGTTCTAAATTGGAGGAAGGCTAATTTTGATGGTATTAGGCAAAAACTTTCAAAAGCTGATTGGGAGCAGATGTTCACAGGTAAAGGGACGGCTGGAAAATGGGAAGCCTTCAGAAATGAGATAACGAGAATCCAGAGAAAGTATATTCCTGTCAGGGTGAAAGGAAAGGCTGTAGGTATAGGGACTGCTGGATGACTAAAGAAATTGAGGGTTTGATTAAGAAAAAGAAGGAAGCATATGTCAGGTATAGACAGGATAGATTGAGTGAATCCTTAGAAGAGTATAAAGGCAGTGGAGTATACTTAAGAGGGAAATCAGGAGGGCAAAACGGGGACATGAGATAGCTTTGGCAAATAGAGTTAAGGAGAATCCAAAGGGTTTTTATGAATACATTAAGGACAAAAGGGTAACTAGGGAGACAATAGGGCCCCTCAAAGATCAGCAAGGTGGCCTTTTGTGTGGAGCGCAGGAAGTGGGGGAGATACTAAACAAGTATTTTGCTTCAGTATTTCCTGTGGAAAAGGACATGGAAAATATAGAATGTAAGGAAATAGATTGTGTCATCTTGAAAAATGTCCATCTTACACAGGAGGAAGTGCTGGATGTCTTGAAATGCATAAAAGTGGATAAATCCCCAGGACCCGATCAGGTGTACCCTAGAACTCTGTGGGAAGCTACAGAAGTGATTGCTGGGCCTCTTGCTGAGATATTTGTATCATCGATAGTCACAGGTGAGGTGGCAGAAGACTGGAGGTTGGCTAACATGGTGCAACTATTTAAGAAAGGTGATAAGGACAAGCCAGGGAGCTATTGACCAGTGAGCCTGATGTCGGTGGTGGGCAAGTTGTTGGAGGGAAACCTGAGGGACATGATGTATATGTATTTGGAAAGGCAAGGACTGATTAGAGATAGTCAATATGGCTTTGTGTGTGGGAACTCATGTCTCACAAACTTGATTGAGCTTTTTGAAGAAGTAACAAAGAGGATTGATGAGGGCAGAGTAGTAGATGTGATCTATATCGACCTCAGTAAGGCGTTCGACAAAGTCCTCCATGGGAGACTGGTTAGCAAAGTTAGATCTCATGGAATACAGGGAGAACTAGCTGTTTGAATACAGATCTGGCTCAAAGATAGAAGACAGAGAGTGGTGGTGGAGGGTTGTTTTTAGACAGGACGCCTGTGACCAGTGGAGTGCCACAAGGATTCGTGTTGGGTCCTTTAATTTTCATCATTTATATAAATGATTTGGACGTGAGCATAAGAGATCCAGTTAGTAAGTTTGCAGATGACACCAAAATTGGATGTATAAATGGATAGCAAAGAAGGTTATCTCAGATTATAACGGGATCTGGATCAGATGGGCTGAGAAGTGGCAGATGGAGTTGAATTTAGGTAAATGCGAGGTGCTGCATTTTGGGAAAGCAAATCTTAGCAGGAGTTATACACTTAATGGTAAGGTCCTAGGGAGTGTTGCTGAACAAAGAGACCTTGGAGTGTAGGTTCGTAGCTCCTTGAAAGTGGAATTGCAGGTAGATAGGGTAGTGAAGAAGGCATTTGGTATGCTTTTATTTATTGGTCAGAGTATAGAGTACAGGAGTTGGGAGGTCATGTTGTAGCTGTACAGGACATTGGTTCGGCCAATGTTGGAATATTGTGTGCAATTCTGGTCTCCTTCATATCGGAACGATGTTGTGAAACTTGAAAGGGTTCCAAAAAGATTTACAAGGATGTTGCCAGGGTTGGAGGATTTGAGCTATAGGGAGAGGCTGGGGCTGTTTTCCCTGGAGCGATGGAGCTGAGGGGTGACCTTATAGAGGTTTATAAAATCATGAGGGGCATGGATAGGGTAAATTGACAAAGTGTCTTCCCTGGGGTGGGGGAGTCTCGAACTAGAGGGCATAGGTTTAGAGTGAGAGGGGAAAGATATAAAAGTGACCTTAGGGGCAACTTTTTCACCCCTAAGGTGGTATGTGTATGGTTTGAGCTGCCAGAGGAAGTGGTGGAGGCTGGTACAAATACAACATTTAAAAGGCATCTGGATGGGTATATGAATAGGTAGGGTTTGGAGGGAATATGGGCCGGGGCTGGCAGGTGGGGCTAGATTGAGTTGGGATATCTGGTCGGCATGGACAGGTTGGACCAAAGAGTCTGTTTCCGTGCTGTACATCTCTATGACTGTATGACTAGCCCACTAATACAGAGCAGGGGAGGTCTTGTGGGGTCGGGGGCAGTGGACAGTGGCCTTATCAACCTGCAAACCTTTCTACTATACCTGTGACAGATTAGAGTAGGAGTAACCGACAGGGCCAGCCAGAACCAAATGAACTAGCTGCAGTGCAACAAACCTATTAAAAAAACCCACTGGGCTGCTTCTGGCCAACAGAAGCTATTGCCTTCATCTCAAGGGACTACCAAATGAAGAATAAGGAAAGCAGTGGTAATAACCTTCCTTAATTCCTTTAGTCTCCTTGGATATATTGCATCTGGCTTTGGTGATTTGTCAACTTTCAGCCCAACCTTCACCACACTAAGACCTTCTTGTTATCAATGGTTGGCCCATCTAGTGTTACCACTATCCTCCCTTTCACCATGACTTCAGCAGCAGCTTCATCCCTGCCAAAGTTCTCATTTAGTGCAGCTTTCTCTATGGGTTGACTCAATTAAATGTAATATTTAGCTCTAGACTCGCTCTGGATTGATATGTCACTAATTGCAATGACTTATCCTCCTGTTTGATTCAATGATGAGCAGTGAGACTTACTCTCTTTGATTTCCCCAAAATGAAGCCTTTCTTTGATCACTCCCTCTCCTGGGCCACACTCTTTCAGATCACCTCCCTCTCCATGCTCTCCACTCTCTCTGAGATATTTTCTAATCACCTTGTTCAGTGATGGCATTACACATCTCTGGAGCAGGTGGGACTTGAAACCAGGCCTCCTGGCTCAGAGGGAGGGATACTACCACTGCACCACAAGAGCCATCACTCCCCCCTCCCCCAGGCCAATCTCCCTCTCGCACAGCTGGCTCTGCTCCCCTGCCTTGCCCACTCTGACATCCTGCTCCCAGGCCTTGCCATTCCTAACTTGCTGAGCTCATGATTTCCATGCTGGGTCCCTCAATTCTGACAGTAGTTGGCATGAAACCCTTCCCTGGAAATCTGGATTAGAGGCACAGAAAGACATTGGATCATCTGGAGCCTGTCCAATGCCGGCCAGTTCAAAAATACAGTGAAATGCCAAATACAGAGATGACTGTCTTGGCATCATCAACCTCACTTGCACTCCCAATAATGTACATGTCACATGATCACAATTCCATCCGATTACTCAAACAAAGTAGAGTATGGTCTGGAATATGACATGTCGGCACAACAGCAGGTTTCCAACTTCAGCTTTAAATTTGAATAAAACCCATCTGCATAATTTAATTCAAATTCAATCTAAATTAAATGAGTCCATGCAAATAACATTAAGAAAATGAGCAGGAAATGAGTACCACTATTCGCTGTTTGTTCACCACTGGTCGAATACACTGTGTTTATTGAATATTATTGTGCAATTGCCTGTTAGTTTTTTTTTAACAATAATTGCATGTTCAGCTCTTAAAATAAATCTTTATTGCTCTGTTCTGTTATCACAATTGGCAAGCACTCGAAGTGAAATGATCTTGAACCAAATAAAGGAGTAACCTCCTGAACAGTCAAAGCTCTCCACAAAGTCCTAGCTTCTGGAGGCTCAGTTGGCAAAATTCAGCCTCACAAATCAGAGTTAAAAATCACACGACACCAGGTTATAGTCCAACAGGTTTAATTGGAAGCACTAGCTTTCGGAGCGCCGCTCCTTCATCAGGTGGTGGTGAAGTACACCGGCACCTCCAAATTATCACAAATCAGAAGGTAACTGGGTCCATTCCCAAGCCTGTTCCGAGTAGACTGATCTCAATAAGTGTTGGAGCAGAGGGAATTAGGCGTAGGTCTCTTGACTAGGGCGTGGACAATCCGTCAATGAGCCAGATTGAGAAGTGTTCACGATAGGAAGATAAGAACAGGAGTAGACCTTAAGCCTGTTCCACCATTCAATGAGATCATGGCTGATCTTTAGCCCATATCCCATAATATCTTGGCTTAATAAAAATTTATCAAGCTCAGATTTAAAATTAACAATGGATCCTGCGACTATTGGCATTTGTAGAAGACAGAGCCAAATATCTACCACCCTGTGTTTCCTAACATGCCTCTTTAATGGTCTGGTCCTAACTCTCAGTCTATAGTTCTAAAATCTCAACCAGTGGAAAAAGTTTATCTGTTAAGAGGGCAGGTCAAAACAGGGTGAAGTTGAGCTTGGATGTCTGCTCAGTTGAAATCAGTCACAACTCTTCATTTTGGAAAAAGATCAAGGCTGAGACAAAATACACAGCTGCTACTGTGCACTGATGGTGAAGGGAGTGAATGTTGAAGATGGTGGATATAGTGTCAATCAAGTGGGCTGCTTTGTCCTGGATGGTGCCAATGCAGCAGTAAAATCGACGTTTCGGGCAAAAGGCCAACTACCCAAAACCTGTCCACCATCTATAAGGCACAAGCCAGGAGCATGATGTGTGCAGCTCCAACAACACCAAGCTTGACACCATCCAGGTAAAAACAATGATTGCAGATGCTGGAAACCAGATTCTGGATTAGGGGTGCTGGAAAAGCACAGCAGTTCAGGTAGCATCCGAGGAGCAGGAAAATCGACGTTTTGGGCAAAAGCCCGTCATCAGGAATAGAGCATCAAATCCTGCTCCTCGGATGCTGCCTGAGCTACTGTGCTTTTTCAGCACCACTCTAGTCTAGACCCAGATATCCCAACCTAATCTAGTCCATTTGCCAGCACTTAGTCCATATCATCTGGCAGCTCATTCCATACACGCATCACCCCCTGTGTGAAAAATCTGCCCCTTAGGTCTCTTTTATATCTTTCCCCTCTCACACTAAACCTATGCCCTCTAGTTCTGGACTCCCCCACCCCAGGGAAAAGACTTTGTCTATTTACCCTGATCATGAATGATATGTTTCTCAACCCCATTCTCCTGTCTTCTCCCCATAATTCTTGAGCCTGTTATTAATCAAGAACCAATCAATCCCTGTCTTAAATACACTCAATGACTTGGCCTCCACAGCCCTCTGTGATAATGAGTTCCACAGAGTCACCACCCTCAAGGATCGTCCCTTCATTCTGAGGCTGTGCCCTCAGATTCTCGTCTTTCCTACTGCTGGAAACACCTTCTTCAAGTCCGTTCTTTCCAGGACTCTCAGTATTTTATACATTTCATTCGGATCCCCTCTCATCCTTCTCAACTCCATTAAGTACAGACCCAGAATCCTCCAAAGTTCCTCATACATCAAGCCCTTCAATCCCAGGATCACTCTTGTAAATCTCCTCTGTATCACATCCTTCCTTAGATACAGGGTTCACAACTGCTCACAATGTTCCAAATGCAATCTGACCACAGCCTTATACAGCCTCAGCAGTCCAGTTCTTGTCTCATATTCTAGCTTTCTTGAAATGAATGCTGACATTAAATTTACCTTTCTGACTGCTAACTGAACCGGCATGTGAATCTTAAGAGAATCCAGCCATTGTCTCCCCTGTTGGTGTAGACATATTATTCATATCACTGGTGCAATTCAGTTTCAGGTCAATGTTAACCCTCAGAGACATTGACGGTGAACAAATCAGTGATGGTGATGCCATTGAAAATCAAGGGGAGATGGTTCAACTCTTTTATTGGATATGGTCAACTCACACTTGCATGTTATTTGACAATTATCAGACCAAGTCTTGACGTTAAGCTAGGCTTTGTGGCATCTTGCATTAACACAATCTGAAGAATAGTGAATGATGCTTAATAATACCAGCTGAAAAAATCCCTACTTTGTCCTGGAGGTGGATGATTGACGTCCATCAGCCATGTTTCTTCGTGTGAGCTATGCCTCCAGCCAACAGACACCCTGCTTCCTTCCCTTTCCCAACAGACACTATGCTTCCTTCCCTTGCCCATTCACACTGACTATAATTTTGGCTGGGGCTCCCTGATATCGCACTTGGTCAAATGTTGTCTTGCTGTCCAAGTCAATCACAATCAGCTCACCTATACAATCCACTTCCAGTGAGTGCTGGTGGCCCACAGCAACTCATAGAGACCCAGGTCAGAGTTGTTCTGAATCTATCCCATCTTGCACGATGGTAAATATAACACAATGATATATTAGAAGTGTAAATACCAGGATAAAGCAGTGGAGCTGAATGGCCAGTTTCTGTGGTGTAACTTTACTGAATTATTCTGCCTTTCTTTATGTAATTTGGCACCTACGGCCTACACCCTGGCTCAGGTTGCTGCTTGTTATATTCAGCTACTCTTTGCCAGCAATGAGTCCTCCTCTCACCTACCCAATGACAACAACTTATCATAGAATTTCTACAGCGAAGAAATGAGTCCACACTGACCCACTGGAGTTATCTCACCCAAACCCATTCCCCTACACAATCACTCTAATTTACCCCTGATTAATGCACCTAACCTACATATCCCTGAACACCATGGGCAATTTAGCCCTGGCCAATTCACTGAACCTACACATCTTTGGATTGTGGAAGGGAAACTGGAGCACCCAAATGAAACCCACACAGACATGGGAAGAATGTGCAAACTCCACACTGACAATTGAACCCGGGTCCCTGGCACCGTGAGACAGCAGTGCTAACCACTGAGCCATCAAGCCACCCATGTGAGCCATGTTTATTTGGTGCCTTGAACTTAATGAGAAGTCTCAAGGTGCTGCATAAGGGTGATATAAAACAAAATGTGACATCGAGCCACATATTAGGTTAGGTGAAACATATGGATCAAATAGGTAGATTTTAATGGAAGTCAGTGAAGTAGAGAAGCAGAGATGTGTAGGAAGGCAATTTCAGAGCTTGAGATGTAGGCACTCAAGGCATGGCTACCAATAATGAAGCAACTATAAATGGGAATGGTGAACAAACTAGATTTGGGAGACCGGTTGACTCAGTACATTCTCTTGCTTAGGCTCAGTATCTGAAATTCAGGAAAAGGCAACAACTCTCGATGCCAGCTGCAAACTGCAGTGGATGGTTGGGGTTTATAATCTAATGCATATTGGCGCCACCATGTTGACCAATGAGTTGGAGGCTCGTCAGGCTTTAACTTACAGATAACCAGGATGAAAACTACAATAAATGGAGTCTCCCAACTCAAGCAGGATTAGTTCTCCAGCAAAACGCAGTCAGTGGAGAATGGTCACTTCATGCAAGTCAACTTCAGTTGCTTACAGGGCATCCAAGTGTTATTGACAGCGGGATTATGCAAACATCTCCATCCTAGGTAGACTTGCACAGGTAACTCTTATCACCAATCTTCCCCCGCCCCCCCCACCCCCCACTCCCCGCCCAACCCTAAGTAACCTCAGCCATCTGCAGATGCATGGTCCTGTGCTCGCTGTCCTTTGATGTCGGTTTTTAAAAGCACAGCTTATTCGCTGTATAAAATTTTATCGAACATAATGGAAATGCTGGCTTCACCACATTAACTTGTACAATGCAAAACTCCGAGTGTTAAACCACGAGAGAGCACTTGACGCTGATGAGTTATGAAGTCCCTCACATTCATTTAATAAAAGGTGGTTTAATATGCAGACATTTCTATGCAATGCATTAATATGTTCACCGAATCACAACGCACTCACAGTGTTATGGAACATGCAACTGTTTGTGCTTGTTATTTTGGGTTCGGAAGTTCCCTTTAAAGACGGGTTAGGTTTTGAAATAAAAGTCTGCATACCACAGGGAAGCCTACGTACTCTGTCCAATTCTATAGTCCATCTCCCAATGGCTTATTAAGCTATTGTAAGCCTTTTCTACAATGAAAGCACTGTTTGCCTTCAGTTACTAATCATTCAGCAAATTAAAACAAGGGGTTCTCTGAAAGTGTGTCATTAATTACAGGGGTCATAGAGGTAACTTGGCCCCTTCTGCCTGTAACAGCTCTATTCAAGAATTTCTGCAATCGGCCACATATCCTGGCATTTCTCCCTTAACCCTGCAAATTCTTCCTCTTTCAAATATATGTTCCAATTACCTTTTGAAATTTCCTCTGAATCATGCATCCCAGGCCCTTTCAGGTAATGAATTCCAGGTCTTAGTAACCCTCTGTGTGGAAAAAAAATTCTCCTCGACCTCTTTTAATTTTAAATCCAAGGCAGGTCAAGAGACAGAGTGGCGTGGGGAGGAAGGGACGACAAAGAAAGACAGGTTTTGAGAGCCTAAATGAGAAGATGGAGGTAATGAGGCAGAGGAAATGGAGGAGGGAGTTACAGATAACGGCAATTTGATTTAAAAAGGAACGCTAACCATACTTGGTTTGTTAATACAATGTACATCTGCTATAAAGACAGAAAGTCATGAATTGTAGTAGTTTCGATGCAGTAAAGGTATGATGATTCAAAATATAATCAGACCCGGCATTGCAAACAAAATTCAGTTCTTATTTTAAATTCAGGTATTTTTTCTTTGTCTTTTCAGAATCTTTTATGTTGCATGATTATTACTCATTATTTGTTTCCAAATCATTCCATGGCCTCAGCCCTCCCAATCTCTGCATTCTCTTAGGAACACTGGAACAGGAGTAGGCCATTCAGCCCCTCAGATCTGTTCCATCAATCAATGAGATAATTGCTGATCTGTGGTCTAACTTCATATTCCTGGTTTTGGTCGATATCCCTTCATACCTTTGCTTAATAAAAATGTATCTATCTCAGATTTAAAATTAACAACTGATCTCACATCCACTTTGTGGAAGCATTCCAAATGCCTACCATCCTTCCTGTGTAGACGTGCTTCCTAACATCTCTCCTGAATGGCCTGGCTCTAATCCTCTAACCTTATAACCCTCTGCGATTTCAGTGCTGGCATAATTTTGGCCTCTTGTATATTCCTGTCTTTAATTGGACAAGCAGAAATGGTCGAGCCTTCAGTTCCCTCTGAGCCTGGAGTTCCTCTCCATCTCTCTATCTTGCATAAAGCCACTTCTTAAAATCTACACCCTCAACAAAGGTTTTGACCACCTAACCTCAGATTGCTTGAGGGAGGTCAATGTCACAATGGTTCTGTGAAGTGACTTGTGAGAGGCATTTAAAGCTTTTTTTTGTTATTCATTCATGGGATGAGGGCATAATTGGGTAGGGCACCATTTATTGCATTTAAGAGTCAATCACATTGCTGTGGGTCTGGAGTCACATGGAGGCCAGACCAAGTAAGGATGACAGTTACCTTCCTTAAAGGACATTAATGAACCAGATGTTCTTTTACGACAGTTGACAATGGATTCATGGTCATTATTAGACTCTTAATTCCAGATTATTATTGAACTCAATTTCCATTACCTGCCGTGGCAGGATTCAATCTCAGATCCTCAGGACATTATTGGGGTCTCTGGATTAACAATCCAGCGGTAGTATCACGAGGCCATTACCACCTCCTGTTGGTGTTTGGTCAAATAATAAACTTAGAACAATTTGACAAACACAGCAGGTGAGAGTGTAAGATTCTATCCTGAGAAACACTGAGGGGTTACAAGGAGTTGGGTGCAGGGAGTGAGGGGGAAGCTGGGGAAGAGAGGATGCTGAACAGAGAGCTGCTGAAGTGCCATAGGGAGGTTGGGGTCAATTGACTGGGTATCTTGCAATGCCGAGTGAAACAGGCATCTGGATGGGTATATAAGCAGGAAGGGTTTGGGGGATATGGGCCAAGTGCTGACAATTGGGACTAGATTAACTTACGATATCTGGTTGGCATGGACGAGTTGGACCGAAGGATCTGTTTCCTAACTGTACACGTCTATGACTCTTTGCCAATAGCATGGGTTCAACTCCCACACTAGCTGAGGTTACCATGAAGGACCCTCCTTCTCAACCTCTCCCCTCACCTTAGAAATGGTGATCCTCAAGTTAAACGCAATACCAGTGATAGCTCTCTAAGGAGAGAATAGCCCTATGGTCCTCTGAGCCAATGGCAACTTATACTTACACTGGTGAGATGATGGAATTATTTGAACACCAGTTCATTTAGATTAGATTCCCTACAGCGTGGAAACAGGCCCTTCAGCCCAACAAGTCCACACCAACCCTCCGAAGAGTAACCCACTTCCCGCTGACTAATGCATCTAACACAATGGGTAATTTTGCATGGCCAATCCACCTGACCTACACATGTTTGGACTGTGGGAGGAAACCCACGCAGACACGGGGAGAATGTGCAAACTCCACACAGGTTTGGAATCGAACCCTAGTCCCTGGCACTGTGAGGTTGCAGTGCTAACCACTGAGCCATTGTACCGCCCTCTATTTTAAACATAGACTCAGGAACATAATATGTACAGAACTGGCACAAAGATGTGACCAAACAGGAAAAGGAAAGGTTTAGTTTGTACTCAGGTCATAAATGATCATAATTTTAAAAGGGTAGGCTGTCACTTCTTTAAAATTCAAACACGTTGAGGATTTTGCCTAAAGCAGAGATGGTTGGGTGATGGGATAGTGGTCTTTAAGATATGAAAGTGTTTGACAGGGTAGACATGGAAAAGATGGTGGTCAGATTAGAAAGAGGGCCCATAAACAAAAGCCAAACAATAATAAATTCAACAGAAAGTTTAGGAGAAATTTCTTTACCCAGCGAATGGGGAGAACGTGGAATTTACTGTAAAGTGGAGTAGATGAGCTAAGTGGCAGGAAGCTGGATATAGGAAGAAAGGAAGATGATTTGTTGATGGGGTTAACTGAAGAGGAGTGGGAAGAGACTCAAGTTGGATATGAACAGCAGGAAATGGCCTGCTCCTGGACCTGCATATTCACACAATTCCATACAAAACTGGGTCACAATTTTGCATGAAAGCTGTTCTCTGGCACCTCCTTCCCCTTTAAGGAATTAAGAGCAAGTTATGTTAAAGCAACAAAGTGACTATTTTGTAACTTACTCAGATAGAAGAACAAGGAAGGAAACTATAGGCTGAAAATAGATGGCACGTGATGAGCAAAGATGAAGTGGGAGATGCTGCACAACATTCTGACCTCCAACGGTGAACTTTTTAACTGAAATATAAGCCTCACTTAAGCTCCAGTCTCATTGCTGAGTAAACGCTGTGTATATTCTTCCCTGCAATGTAAACCTTTTGGATGGAGGCAGCTAATGTAAAATCAGCACTTTTCTTTAAGAAAATGCATTAAACAGTGAGGCCCGAGCCAGTTTTGCTCTGGATGTTTGCCAATGTAAATCACCATCCAAGAGTATCAATTGTTAACTCGCCCACCCACTCATCAAGCACCTTTTAAGTCTTTTTGAAGCAAATACATGAAAGAGGCCAATTCCTCGCGTCGCTGGGATATGATGCACTTGCCTTCCCAATGCCTGGAATAAGCTGCAGTGGAAGCACTGGGATACAGGGAGTAACGAGAGCAAAAATGATCTGCTGAGAACTCATGCTGTAGTCTTTCCGAAACCAATCCAAAAATAATACCAGATTCGAACTTCCTGTTTTCCTCAGAGTTGTAACATTCATTTTTTTAAGAAAACGGATTTCAATTGTAAGGTGGGACTATTGGAAGTGAGATGGGAGCAGTGCTATCTGAGATAGAGTTGGAGCTGTATCTTTGATTTTCATTGATTGAGCCAATAGCCTGTGTATCAGTGAGGTCTGGCCATATTTGAAGCTGTTTGACCAACTCAAGCTACGTTCTAGTTTTTGAAGTGGCAACGGTGTTTCTTTCAGTGGGACAGAAGAAGGAAAAGTGTTCAAGATATGTAAAGCGCATTAAAGAGTTAAAAAAGACACACACAGCTTTCTTTCATCCAAGGAGATATTTTCCAAACAACCTGTCCAGAGATGTTATGATGTATTTCTGGAGCAAGTCAGACCTGATGCTCCTTGCTCAGAGCTGTGGACACTACCACTGCAGCACAAGAGTCCTTCAGGGAAGATTTAAAATGTTTTTCATCAACCTGTTCAGTTATGCTATGACATACCTTTGGAGCAAGGTAAAAACAATGACTGCAGATGCTGAAAATCAAATACTGGATTAGTGGTGCTGGAAGAGCACAGCAGTTCAGGCACCATCCAACGAGCAGCGAAATCAACGTTTCGGGCAAAAGCCCTTCATCAGGAATTGGAGCAGCTAGGACCTGAATCTAGGCCTCCTGGCCACTGCACCACAAAAGCGTGCAAAGCAAAACTTTTATTGTTGCAATCCTCAGGACAAATGTATAAATTTCAAATTTCAAATGATCACAATATAGAAACTATCTTAAAATATTGTTACACACCTCATGTGTAGACAGCTCTTTCCGGATTCACTGCAAAAGTACACAGATGTCCTACGAAGGAAATATTTGAGGTATTTTCTAATTAGATTGTTCAGAAATGTCATTTCACAGACCTCCAGAGCAGATGAGACTTGGACCTCGGAGATGTTAGGCCAGATAAGCAAAAGCTCGATTAAAGAGATAATGTTCAAGAATTATCTTAAAGGAGGAAGGTAGAGAGAAATGTAGGGAGGTCCAGGACAGAATACCAAAGTGTAGGCACCAGGCATCTGAAGCAACAGTCAGCCAGAATGGAGGAATTAAGACTGGGGATGCTCAACAATGCAAAATAAAGGGTGTGCAAGTATTTCATGGAATTGTAATCCGAGAGGAGATCATCGAGAAAGGAAGTAGTGTGCTCAAGAAGCAACTTGAAGACAAGGGTGAGAACTTTGAAATCAAGAAATTGTTTGACAAGGAAACAGTGTTAATCAATAAGTACAGAGCTGGGAGTGGGACATGCTGCAAACTAAGACATAGGCAGCAGATTTGGTTGGTCTTAAGTCAACAGAGAATGGAATCTGGGGAACGAATGTCTATTATTAGAATAGTCAAGTCTGGAGACTACCAAAGGCATGAATGAGAGTTTCGGCAGCATGTGAACTGAGACAGGGCAAAAGTCAGGTGATGTACTGGAGATGAAAGAGGGTGTTCTTAGTTATGATGTGAGCTTGTCTTGGACTCAAATATGACATGAGATTTCAAACAGACTAGTTAGTCTCACATTTACCGGGGGAGGGATGGGCATTGTTTACTAGCAAACAGATGAGAGCAGAGACTAGAAAACAATGTTTATTTGGAAGAAATGTCTGCATATCCAGTACTGGGTGTCAGATAAGTTCACTGGAATGTAAAACCAGTGGAGGCTTGGAGAGATGGTTCGGGGAGACAGAGCTGAGTGCCAACAGTGTGCAGGTGAAAAACCAATGTTACATTTTTGGATGACATCACCAAGGGGTAGCCTGTACTGAGGAATCAGAAGAAGCCAAGAGGTGATCTTTGGGAGCAACAGGGGTAAGAATGCAGGAAGAAAAGCCAATGGACTCAGACTGCATCTCAAGCTTGTTGCAAAACCGCAGCACAGGGAAAATAATTTGTCACAGCTCATTGGGCAAGAGAACAAAAAAAAAAGCATTTCTTAAAAGTAAAGGTCAGAAAGGATTTGGGTGTTCTTTAAATGCTGTCTTAGAGCATTTCTTTAAAGGTTACGATGTCATGTAGTTTCACAGTAAGGAAGTAAAAGGAGCTTTCAGAGCACCAGCCCCACCTCAGGCCAGTCAGTGACAGTGACACATTGTGACAGTGGACAGCGGGAGGCTGGCTGATGGGAAGAATATGATATTCCTTCCCAGCAACTTCATAGATTGTTTAAATTCTTAGGCAATAAATTTCAAAAGCTTTGAATTGGCAATGGTCCATCCATTGAGCTGAAACAGTTATACTTGGGTCACTGACATGAAGGAAGCCTTGATATCACTCTGATTTGCTGCTTAGTAAATAAATGTCTGACAAACTATGATATAATATATTGAATGTTGGACATAATCAAACTTAGCGGTTGATTTTCTAGGTTAATAAATGACGTACAAATTATGGCAACATATTCAGTAACATTGGAAGACGATAACATTTTTAACATGGTGGCTTTTAGGCATTCACTAGCTTTGCAGTGTAGTTTGTATTTATATGCAGTGAATAATATCCTTTAATTTGCTTGTAAAATAACATATTCTGAAGGGGTAGAAATCTAAAACCATATAAATTTCCAACAAAAAAAGGCAAAACTTCAATTTCACAAATTACTGTAGTTTAAAATTGCCAATCATCTCACTCAGGGAACTGGAAGAGAAGCAAAATGCTTATTACATGGGATTAAACAAAACAATATCCATAGTCTCAGGCATTTACTTGAATTCAATACAGGATGCACCATTTAGTCTCAATTTGATGTGTATATTTAATTTTATAATTTCATTCTTTACCAGGAGAGATACTTTGGCATCATACATCGATAACTCTCCTAGTGATAAACAAAATTCTACACAAATGAAGGGCTTGTGCCCGAAATGTCGATTCTCCTGGTCCTTGAATGCTGCATGACCCGCTGTGCTTTTCCAGGACCACACTCTTGACTCTGATCTCCAGCATCTGCAGTCCTCACTTTCTCTTAGTTGACTCCTCTGATCTAGTCAGGCAATAATAGCCCAAGTCCAGTAACAAGGGCTCACAATTTCAAGATTGTTAGCAAGACAGCTCGGAGCGAGATGTGGAGAAACCTCTTTACTCAGAGAGTTGTTGGGATTTGGAATGTGCTGCCTGTGAGAGTGGTGGAGGTGGATTCGATAGGAGGTTTCAAAAGAGAGCTGGATAGATATTTGAAAGGGATGATGTTAGAGGGCTATGGAGATAGGGCTGGAGAATGGGACCAGCTGCGTAACTCTTTTTGGAGTATAGACACAATGGGTTAAATGGCCTCCTTTTGTACAGTAAAATTCTATGATTCTATGTTGCATTATAGAATGCACAGGCCCAGTTGCCAAGTCAGTGTTGGTCTGATCAAGAGTTCAAATGCCACCATGGCAGGTTCTGACATGAATTAATGTATTCAATCTCGTTCGTTGTCACTAGATCATGTGAGATCTCATAGTTCCAGAACCAATCAGGGTAGGGGAAACTCCTGCTGATCACCAACCCCCTTCAATCAATGATTTAAAAAATCTTCACACTGAACAATACTTAGAGGACGTTCAGAGGAAAGCAAAGATGCAGAATCAGAAGGTTGGTGAGGGTACCAATATGGCATTTACTCTGAGCCTTCCCACCCCTATCTGTCACAGACACACTAGTATTGCTACAATATCTCTCTCCTCCTGCCAACAATCAACATGCTATTATTATTCTGGTTAATGGGACAGACCTAACATCCAGAACTGTGCATCCATGAAGCACTACCGACAATGAAAAGCAATATGTAAATACAAGCCTTTCTCTTTATCTGAGTAACAAAAAAAAGCAGCAGAAGGCAATAGATAAGTGAAGTGGTCTCACAACAGATGGCAAAACCTGGTAACTCCGCCACATTTTCTTTTTATCCATTCACAGGATGACAGTGTCACTGGCCAGGTCAACATTTATTGCCCATCCCTCATTGCCCAGAGGGCAGTTAAGAGTCAACCATATTGCTGTGGGTCTGGAGTCACACGTAGGCCAGACCAGGTAAAGATGGCAGTTTCCTTCCCTGAAGGACATTAGTGAACCAGGTGGGCTTTTCTGACGATCATCAATGGTCATCATTAGACTCTTAATTCCAGATGTTTATTGAATTCAAATTCCACCAGCTGTCATGGCAGGATTTGAACCCCAGCCCCTAGAGCAAAACCTGGGTCTCTGGATTAATAATACCACCAGGCCAATACATCCCCCCAGGCCATATCCATCGTGGGAAGACAGTGTTAAATCACACAGCTAACATCTAACAACTGTGCAGCTGAAGAGGCAGGTTTGAAGCATTTGCAAGCATCGCCAGTCAAATGTGTCCTTTTCCAGAGGACAGGGATGCAGAGGAGATTCACCAGGACATTGCCTGGGGTGGAGTATTTCAGCGATGAAGAGAAACTGGACGGGCTCAGGTTGTTTTCTTTGGAGCACAGCAGGTTGTGGGGCAAACCTGATAGAGGTGTTTAAGTTTTGGAGGAGCACAGACAGAGTAAATAGAAAACAGCTGTTCTGAATAGAGCCTGTAGTAGTGTATTTTTGGCAGTATGGACTCGATGGGCCAAAGGGCCTCTTCATTATTGTATGATTCTAGATCTTTGCATTCAGATCTTTGCAATCCCCATCTAAAATCCAACAGATTTTCTTTGACTACTTGTTCTCCAACCATTGGCAGTGCTAGATAGGAATGGCAGTTTCCTTCCCTAAAGGACTTTAGTGAACCAAGATGGGATTTTCCAATGATTGGCAATGACTTCATGGTCATCATTAGACTCTTAATTCCATGTGTTTATTGAATTTAAATTCCATCGACTGCCACGGCAGGGATTGAACCCAGGTCCCCAGAACATTACCTGGCTGTCTGGATTAATAATACACTAGGCCAATACATCCTTCAAGGTCACATCCATCCAGGGAAGACAGTGTTAAATCACACAGCTAACATCTAACAACTGTTACCTTAAATAATTAAGTGAGTGATTATTGCGCATCCTTGATGTTGCAGATCATTGAGGGAAGGTGATGGCCTAGTGGTATTGTATTGTCACTGAACTGTTAATCTTGAGACCCAGGGGACAGGGGGTTGAACCCCACTATGGCAGATGGGTGGAATTTAAATGTAACAAAATAAATCTGGAATTAAAAGTCTAATGATGACTATGAATCGATTGTCAGGGAATAACTCATCAGTTTCACTAATGCCCTTTAGGGAAGGAAATGCCATCCTTACCTGGTATGGCGTAAATGCGACCCCAGGCCCAGAGCAATGTGGTTGACTTTTAACTGCTCTTTGCGCAATTAGGGATGGGCAATAAATGTTGGTCCAGTCAACGATGCCCACATCCCACGAATGAATAATAAAAAAAACTTAGTGCTGCCATGCCACATCAGTGGTAAATGAGCTGGAGGTTAGGTTCAGCTGCTGGAGGACTGGACAAGCTAATGTTCTATTCTGAATGAGGTTGAACCATTTAAATGTCGTTGTGACTGCATATAGCATCAATATCGCACCTACATTTCCAACATCAGTCGGGTGGGCACTTTTCCCAGGTATTTCTGGGGTGTCTAAGAATGAAAGATAATCTTGTGAGCATTACAACACGCAACCAGGGGAAAGGAGGGAAGTAGAAATCATGGGCAGTGCCAGCGCGCTGGCAAGGGCTTTAGAAGGTGGGCAATGAAAATGGGTGGAGGACGGGTTTGACCAACCGCTGGAGCATCATAAGCAGCAAAAATTCCACCGTGTTGTGGTTTGGTCAAGTGAATGGGCAAAGTTACTGCAATAGGAGCATCATATGGAAAAATGTGAAATTGCCCATTTTGACAGGAAGAATAGAAAACAAGCATTTCATCTTGTTGGTGAGAGGTTGCAGAGCTTAGAAATGGAGAGGCAGTTGATTGTTTAGGTGCATGAATCACAAAAGGTTAACATGCAGTCACAAGAATCAATTAGGGAAACCTAACAGTGTTGTTTTATACTGTGGTGGGAATTGAATGCAAAGGAAGATTTAATGGACGGGTTGTTTGGCAGTTTGTTCACTCCTACAGCACCTCAACTATATCTCACCATGCTCCTGACAAAGTTTCTCAAAGAAGTTTGTGTTTTTTTAAAAAATGGTCCTTCTCCATTTTCACTGGTCCAAAGGCAGGGACTCTCATGAGTAGTCAAGCACCATTGCCCTTTCATTCAAGACCATCATAAACAGGAAGGCTCCATTATCTCCAGGTGGATCCATGCTCAAGCCTTCAAAGAATAAGGATAATTTCCTAATGCCACAATAGAATCCAGGCCATATGATTGTTATTTCACAACTATCGATCACATCAACAAGACACCATTCCATTTGATATTGGGGTCAGTTTTAATCTGGATTGAGTGCAACTCAATGAATGCCAAGACAATGGTGCATCAACGTAGCTCCAATGCCAATAGTTTGGCTCCAGTCCATGTTTTCATTTTGTCAGTTCAGTTTTCGATTCCTTTGTAAACAGAGAAATCTGGCATCTTGTACGGAATCCAAAGCTGGCCTGATTGCATTGATCAAGTGCAGGTCGGTTTGACATTTTCGCTTGGCACTAATCTCAACTCCATATAAAAATACCTCACTGGCAAGAAATTAGAGCTGAAATTTAAGCATGTGGTATTGCCAGCACAGCTTCCCTTGAGTATCCATTACTAATGAAGCAGCAAAGTAACCAACCGACATTAGTGTTAAATACCACTACATTAGAGCATTTTACACTTTGGGAATTTTAATATATTGAACCGCCACCTACCCTGTTAGAAACTTAATCGTCTTTCATAAACAACTTATCAGGCTCATTCAGTTTCTGCATCTTGCTGTGGTTCGTCGTTTAGCATGAGACAATGAGAAAAGGAATGAGCAACATTTTAAGGAATGGCAAGGAGGTATTTGCACCTATAGAATGTAAAGCACGTCAAATAATGGCTGAATATCAAAAAGATTGGAACACAACATCTCACTTATAGATTTGTGAGCGGTGCATACATTTCTGCCTACAATCACATCAAAGATGAAAGCTAACAAAGCATCAGAGACCAAAGGGATTTTAAGAATGTTTGTGGGGTAAAATGTTTGTTACTAACGTATGTAATTGGCAAGCTGTTTTGCATCCTGTTCCCAACATTACTAGTTAAATTCTGTGAAATTCTGTTTAATTTAAAGGAAGAACTGCTTTCATAGAATGCCTTATTAATCTCTGAGTGACATCCAAATATTTTAGTCCTATCAGCCTGTTGTACCATTTGATTATATCTGTACCTCTGTTCCAAATAGCTCATTCTTAATTTTTATTCCTTGATACTCTTAACCCCCTCCAAAAAAAATCGATTGATCTAAGTGTGGAAAGTACCAACTGGCCCAATATCTGTAGCATTTTATGGAAGTTGGGGCAGGCACTGCATTACAAAATAGACATCCAAGCGACCTAACTGAATCAGGTTAAAAATCACACAACACCAGGTTATAGTCCAACAGGTTTAATTGGAAGCACACTAGCTTTCGGAGCGTCGCTCCTTCATCAGGTGATAGTGGAGGGCTCAATCCTAACACGGAATTTATAGCAAAAATTTACAGTGTGATGTAACTGAAATTATACAATTATACATTGAAAAATTGATTGTTAAGACTTTCATCTGTTTGAATACCATGAAAGTTTCACTTTTTTCATGTGTAAATCACAAAACTTTTTTAAAAAAGTTGCATTCTCAGGTTAACTGTTAACAATGGGTGATAGCTAGGATTGAGCCCTCCACTACCACCTCATGAAGGAGCGTCGATCTGAAAGCTCGTGCTTCCAATTAAACCTGTTGGACTATAACCTGGTGTTGTGTGATTTTTAACTTTGTACACCCCAGTCCAACACTGGCATCTCCAAATCATAACTGAATCAGATCTGGGTTCCAATTCAGGATAGGGTTAGGGTCAGGTTAGGGTTAGGGTTAGGATTAAGGTCCTTGCAATAGGGTTAGTGTTACCGTCCCTGCGATAGATTAGTGTTAGGGTTAGGATTAGGGTTAGAGTCCCTGCGATAGGTTAATGTTAGGGTTAGGATTAAGTTTAGAGTCCCTGCAATAGGTTAGGGTTATGTTTAAGTTTAGAGTTAGGATTAGGGTCTCTACGATAGGTTAGGGTTAGGGTCCATGAGATAGGTTAGGAATAGGGTTAAGGTCCATCAATAGGTTAGGGTTAGGGTCTCTGTGATAGTTTTGGATTAGGGTTAGGGTTCCTGTAATAGTTTAGGGTTAGGGTTCACATCAGGGTTAGGGTTAGGGTCCCTGCAATAGATTAGGGTTTGGGTTCGGATTAGAGTTAAGGTTAGGGTCCCAGGAATAGGGTTAGGGTTAGGGTTAGGGTTAGGTTTAAGGTTAGAGTTGGGACCCGGGTTCAGGTTTGGGTTAGAACCAGCGTTCAGGTTAGATTTAGGGTCCCTGCAACTGGTAATCTCATGAGGGCAAGTAAAGGAATCTCTACATTCTATCCGGTGTGTCTCGGGGCAGGAGCAACTATGGGGCTTGCACCCCACCAAGCCTTTAAGAAGTGGCCTGACGTATTGAATTAATTTCTAAATTGAGGGGTGGAATACATTTAGAGTGAAGACACCTCCATATTGAAGCCCCCCCACCCCTTCTCTCATTTCCCTTCCATGACAGCCTGCTGCTCCTCTCAGTATGAAAGGTCTCTGGTTAATTTTCTAGCTCCATGAACTTGCTGACTGCCTTTAGAGGAATGGCTAACCTGGGCCCTTTTTCTCTGGGTCAGTGATAGGGTTAGCCCCCTGACATCATCCTATTCGCTGATAGTTAACTCCTCCCTCACCCATTTTCAAAGGTTCAGGGTCTAAACCAAGATGAGGTCTGCACCCCTACTTCCTGAGATAAAGATTCAACCTCAAGATCCAAGTTTTGTTGTAAGTTGTGCAGTTCCATATGGTTTGTTCGTAAAAGGGCAATACATAAAATAATATTACTTTTTGTGATAACCATAAATAGTGATATGATCTTGCATTAATCCTGTAACATATTATACAGCAATTCATGCTAACATTAATATAGATTCAGAAATTTTTAATTTTAAAGGTTTTTAAATTGGAAAATACTGTATAATGTGTCATGATGTTGACATCATTAAGCTTCCACACATGATCCTCTTCACAGATTCTTGCAAGACACCTTATCGTTTTGGATTAAATTCGGTCTAACTGATTATAAAAAAATAGCTTCATTCCTGTAAACTTTCTTTTCATTCCTTTGTTGGGATGATGGCACCAATAACAAGACCAGCATTTACTGCCTTTCCCAAATGGGAAGTTGGTGGTGAGTCACTTTCGTCATTCATTGTGACGCATGCATCTCAACGTCTCCCCTCACCTGAAGCATGGTGACCCTCAGGTTATACCAACACCAGCCATCTCTCACTAACAGGAGAGCAGCATATCATCTGGTAGGACGAGGAAGAAGTTTAGTGCCTGAAACCTTGACTCTCTTGCTCCTCAGATGCTGCCTGACCTGCTGTGCTTGTTCCAATGCCACACTTTATCAACTCTGATTCTCCAGCTTCTGCAGTCCTCACTTTCTTCTGCAAGGACAATGCCATCTTTACCCTTACCATTATGTGTTGTAGCTGCACCCAGAGTGCTATTAAGCAGAGAATATGTGCATTACTAGCTGTACGTCAACTACAGCTTCAGCCTACACAGAGAAGGATTTCTATGCAACGTTTCTTGTGCAACTATAACAGCTGTACTTCACCTCCCAGGTTGTGGTCATTCTCCCTTAGAATACCACTATCTGTGCTACAAAGTGGAGAGATGTGTGTGAAGATTGCAGTTATTCCAAAACTGGGATGGTAAGAGACCTTTCATTGGCATTTTCATTTGTAGTTAAAGTGCTGATGAGTGTCTGGGTCATCTTATTCCAGCCGTCAGAGATGTGGAGCAAGCTGCTTGGACTGGCTGGTTCTTTTCCTGCCCATTAATTCTGCATGCTCGTAATCCTTTCTTGGCATTTTTGCATGACTGCGCCAGACATCTTTAAGAGTGCGTGAGAAATACAGACGGCTGGATGAGTGACAGAGCAGGAAAACACACTGTCAGGTGACCCAGGGAGTTCAGACAGCAGAGTTTGTTATGTGCCCTGTACCTCATGATTGTGATCAAGGTTGTTAACATTGCTATTGTTATTTAGTGTTTGATTTGCAGGGCTGATAAATTTTTGGGCCAACTACAGTCTTGTCCTGGCTAAGTTTCCCTCAGTAGACATTTCAGAAAACAATCACAATGTACATTCATACAACCACTTTCACGGGAGCATTATTATACAGGGCATGATACTGAATGATGGAGACGGTGAGGACTGCAGATGCTGGAGATCAGAGTTGAGAGTGTGTTGTTGGAAAAGCACAGCAGGTCATGCAGCATCCGAGGAGCAGGAAAAGTTTTTCCAGCAACACACTCTCAACCATGATACTGAACCATGTCAGGAAACATGAGATCATGGCACTTGAGGTTTGGACAATAAGGTGGATTTGAAGAAGAATCCTTTGGAGGGAAGTGGCTTAGAGAGGTAGGAAGGTGATAAGAAGGTATTCCAGATTGATAACATAAAATAATGCAGATCTTTAACAAGTACTTATTTTCTTGCCATCTCAGGTCAACAGAAAGGTTTACATAAAATTTAACAGAACTACCAGAGGGAATAAAACCATTTAGTCCAAGATACAGACCCCAGATCATGAAAAAAACCCAGCATTTCACAAGTGGTTTTACAGCCTTATCCACTTAATGCATCTGTAACACATTCGTGATTCAAAATGGTGGAAGAGGTGTGTGCTTTATATGGATATTATATTTTTTAAGCGTTTGGATTTCAAATAGTGACAAATGGGGGTTTGGTTGCTTTTCTGAAGTGGCTTTATTAAGAAAAAGAACACACATTCTGGAAGTGTGACCTAATCCAGGATGTATCAGAGAAGAGGTGATAGTAGTGTTCATGGAACATTGTTGTTTACGTTGTACGGTTTTGCCATGTCTATTGAAATTTGCTCAATCAAACAGGTAAAGCTTTAAACTTAGTGCGGCTGTGAAGAGATGGGGGGAGGAGGGAGTGGGAGGGGACTAGTTTTCCCTCCCAAACCCATCACTGTCCCCCGACTCTGTCCTGCCCCTTCACTGTACCCCCTCTCTGTCCTGCCCCATCATCGTCCCCCTCTCTCTGTCCTGCCACATCACTGTCCCCCCTTTCTGTCCTGCCCCATCACTGTCCCCCGTCTCTGACCTGCCCCATCCCCATCTCCCCTCTCTGTCCTGCCCCATCACAATCCCCCCTCTCTGTCCTGCCCCATTGCTGTCCCCCTCTCTTTGTCCTGCCCCATCCCCATCCCCCCTTTCTGTCCTGTCCCATCACCGTCCCTTCTCTCCATCCTGCCCCATCACTGTCCCCCCTCTCTGTCCTGCCCCATCACAGATCCCCCCATCTCTATCCTGTCCCATCACTGCCCCCCTCTCTGTCCTGCCCCATCACTGTCCTACCCCTCTGTCCTGTCCCATCACCGTCCCCCCATCTCTATCCTGCCCCAACACCATCGTCCCTCTCTGTCCTGCCATATCACTGTCCCCCCTCGCTGTCCTCCCCCTTAAACCGTTCCTCCTCTCTTACCTGTCCCATCAACATCCCCTCTCTCTGTCCTGTCCCATCACCAGCACACCACCGCCCCCCATGTCCTGTCCCAGTAATGCCTGCTCTCCCGTCCTCACTCACCACTTGTCCTGAGCGTCCCCTCATCTTCACTACCACTCCCCTGCCCACTGCTGCTGTACTCCATTTCAATACCATGTTACTTTTCTGTCCTTTTGCCTGTGCCATCTTTGGAAGTTTACCGGATAATGTCGTGTTTCTGGAATTGTACGCATTTCTGGATTGGCAACAATGCACAGCTGCAAGTGACACTGGGTGTCAGCTGACACTGTCATAGGGTTTACACCAGGAAGCACACATTGGAAGTAAACGCGAATTGATTTTTTGCTTATAAAACCTGGGAAAGAAAGCTTTTTGGGCAGTTTGGAAGGTGACCTGACTGCCATAAGAAGCAGAAATAGGAGCAGAATAGAGTTCAATGAAAGATCAGTCCCCTGGTGTAAAAGTATAACTTATGAAATGTCCAGTCCTGGAATGTTTAGTTAGAAATCGGCAGGATATTAAAAGACTGAGAAAATCTAAGCCTTCAGTTCTATGAGTGACCACATAAGACTTCACCATTCACAGGACAGAACCGGGGAGAAGCAGTTAAGACTAACCTAAAGATTTGATATCAAGAGGTAATTTCTCCGGATTTGGATCGGTGTCAAGTGATGATATTGAGGAACAGATGACATTTTGTTTTGCTGTATGTTTTGAGATCTTTCAAACTGTGTTCTTGGTTTTAATTTATTTTTCCCCTTTTAAGTAATACATTTCTGCTTTATTGTTAAAGAAAAACTACAGTTCTGCATTTCAGTGAATGGTCACCATGAATAAAAAAAAACTATAAAACCAGATTTCATTTTGGAATCTAACTTGGAACATCAGCGAGGATCATGATTCAAGAACGGGAAGTGTGAGCAACCCGTACTCTCTCTCTCTCTCTCTCCCTTCCCTTTCCCACATCATTGCAATCATCATTGAAAGTGCTGGCCATGTGCAGCTGTGGCTCTGCATCGGGGATGAAACCCAACATTAACTGACAATGTGATAGCTCCAGAGGGTTAACAGAAGAACCTCATGGTCATAAAGAGAAGTTCTGAATCATTGCCAAGTCTTTCCTGCTTTACGACATTACCATTAACATCAAACTTGAGAGCACCACAGTGGCTAAGGTGCTTCTCAAACCTAAGCTTCACTTGTAAATACAGTAGCGCCTTGACATACGAACGACCCCGTTCACGAACAAATCGGTTTACGAACAGGATTGTACGTAAAATTTTGCTTCAACGTACGTACAAAATTCAAGGTACGAGTGAAGGTACAAACACAAAAAGCCCATGCTTTCATTGTCATTATTCTGCTTTGCTACGCGCACTTTGAATATCCGAACAATGGGAAAATTGATTCGGTTCGCGAACTTTTCAGTTCACGAACCGGGTCCCGGAATGGATTAAGTTCGTAAGTCGAGGCTCTATTGTATCTTGTGTCATATTGGTTTCACACTAATCAGAGTGCATCACAATTATTTGTCGAGTGTAGTGCTGGAAAAGCACAGCAGGTCAGGCAGTGTCCGAGGAGCAGGAGAGTCGACGTTTCAGGCAAAAGCCCTTCATCAGAATGAAGCTAGGAGCCTCCGGGGTGGAGAGAACACAATTATTTGTTGAGGTTAGCTTAGTCAGAGAACTAACTGCACTGGCATGTAGCCTGGTTGCCATACATTTGGTGGTTACAACGGAACTAAAGACATTTTCTTTATTGTGTAAAAAGAAATGTTGTGGGTTTTTTAAAAAGAAGTTGAATATCCACATTAGTGTCAAGTACTGTACTTGCCAATTTTGGGACATGGCTGAAATTTGGGATCGGCTGACCCTCCCTTTTATGGATTGTGAAACAGACCGTCTGAGGTTGCTCTAAGCAGAGACGAGTGATATATTGGAGGTTAACTCAAAGCACTGTGAGGACTCTGCCAGAAAAAGCTCTGAGAATCAACACACATTTGATTGATTGATTTAGTGTTGTCATGTTAAACGAGATACAGTGAAAAGTCCTGTTTTGCATGGTCCACAGACATACAAGGTGTATTAAGCTCGCACAACAGAATGCAGGATACAGTGTTACAGACAAAGTGCAGAGAGAGACAGAGAGAGATCAGAATTAACATTTGAAAGCTAGTACTTCCAAGTAAACCTGTTGGGCTATTACCTGATGTCATGTGATCTTTAACTATTAAAACAGTGTCTGCATTGTCCAAACATCTACACTTCCTACTGCTTCGGGAAAGCAACCAACATAATCAAAGACTTCTATCATCCTGGTCATATTCTCTTCCACCCTCTTCTGTCAGACAGAAGGCATAAAAATTTATACAGAGGAACCTCGATTATCCAGCATTCAATTATCCGGACAAGATCGCAAGTTCCTGATGCTTGGCTAAACTGTGTCATTCGCCATTCGATTTTCTGAACAAAGTCCTCCCTGCCCGTGTCCTTTGGATAATCGAGATTCCTCTATATACACAAATGATCTCTCTCTCTGTACTTTGTGGCTGTAACACTGTATTCTACACTCTATTCTATAAGCTTAATGCACTTTGTATGCTACAAGCTGTCCGTGTAGCACGCAAAACGACACTTTTCACTGTATAACTCAATAAATTCTGTGTCCTATGATCCTGCCCCACTAGCTACATGACGAAGGAGCAGCACTCCGAAAGCTTGTACTTCCAAATAAGCCCATTGGACTGTAACCTGGTCTGGTATGATTTTTAACTTTGTCCACTCCAGTCCAATACTGGAACCTCCACATCACTATTTTTTAGGCTCCTGACTTTGTAACTTCATCTGATTGCTCCCAGCACTCACTACACCAAGCCCTTCCATACTCCGCCAGTCGCCCCGACCTCCGACTTTGTTCTCTCCAACATTCCTCTTCGAATCCCCCATGCCCTACCTTATCCTCTGTCTTCTCCTTCCTTTGACCTTCCACTGCTCCCTATTCCTGACCCCATCCACAATACCCCCAACACTATCACTGATTCAGCCCGGCTGATCCTGAGACTCTAAGTCAGCTGCCTTTCTCCTGCTGCCCTCCCCGCAAGGCAAACCATGGACCTGAGCGAAAACTAAATGAAACCGAGTGATGTGAAACACCTTTAAACAAGTGTGAACCAGCTGTCGCAAGATTCTCAAACACAGTGGCCATTATCATTAAGGTAGGACATAACTTACAATATTTTAACGACAAGGATGAGACTTGATGCACCACAAACCTTTATCTTGCTATCTCAATCCACTGTTGGGAAATCAAAATTTTGTTGAATTAACTTAGTCCTCATGCCACATTTCCCATTCTTGCAGGCTCCATAAATTTCCAAGTGATGATGAATTCCATGTTCTTCCTGTTTTGGCCCATTGAATCGTCTTGTTAATATGTGCAATTTCCTTTGTCTTTGGGATTATTGACTGAACTTCGTCTTTTCAGTAGTATATATACATTCAGACAGGCATCATTTCCTTGAGCCCCAATTTCAGGACATGTTCGAGATAATTTATTGGGAGACGTTTGATTCTTTATTCTGTTATTAGTTGAAATTTCACTCATGTGGAGCATAAATAACAGCTCGGGCTTGTTGGACCTGTTTATGTGCTATAAATTCTCATCCATTACTGACTATGAGTAAACTGACGGACCAAGCTGTGCTTATAAAGTTACATCTCAATGACAAGTCTCCAAATGCACTAAGTGCAATAACTTGCAACGTTTGTCAGTAATTTGGCAGCTATGGCAATGTAGCAATAGGGCACAGAATTATTGTGCTTGTTTGAGGGTAGAATGTTGGCCAGAACACCAGGAAAATGTCTTGCTTAGATAATGACTCCGAATCTTTCCAAGATTGGAACACTTTAGGAGGGGGGCACATGAGCACTGAACAGTAGCAGTGTCCCATTCACAGTTAAAAAGACAGACTAACCTGAAAGGGGACAGTTTTTACTTTCTCCCTCTTTATATGGAATGCAATCTAATATACAAACTCACATGTCCTTGGCTCCTCAGCTCTCTTGGAGTCTAACGGTCAGTTGGAAGTTTCACAGCTTCCTCTAAATGGGGAATATAATCACAGTCTCTGGAAAATTGTAGCAGCAGTCTCTGCAAAAAGTGACTCACTTAAGTCATTGTCATTTTATTGCAAAGTGGCTCACCTTGAAAATTTCTCTAAGGAGAAAACGGCAGAATGTCATGTTGGAGTGTGTCCCTCATACTGCCATATTTTTCCCCAGGCTGCACTTGATCATACATGGGCTCTGTCTTATGGAGTTTGCACATTCTTCCCGTGTCTGCGTGGGTTTCCTCTGGGTGCTCCAGTTTCCTCCCGCAGTCCAAAGATGTGCAGGTTAGGTGAATTGGCCACGCTAAATTGCCCGTAGTGTTAGGTGGATTAGTCAGAGGTAAAATGTAGGGGAATGGGTCTGGGTGGGTTGCCCTTCGGAGGGTCGGTGTGGACTTGTTAGGCCGAAGGGCCTGTTTCCACATTGTAGAGAATCTAATCTAAATCTAAACCTAAAATACTCGAGGAGGTCAAGTTATTGTAATGTATAATTATGTACTGTAATAAATGTGTGTGTAGTAGTTCCTCACAACAGGGATGGCAGTTGCTCAGAGCAAGACCCTATGCATGGAGTCACAGAGTCATAGAGATATTACAACACAGAAACACATCCTTTGATTCAACTTGTCTATGCTGACCAGATATTCTAAATTAATATTGTCCCACTTGTCAGTACTTCGCCCATATCCCACTTAACCTTTGCTATTCATATACCTATCCAGGTGCCTTTTAAATGTTGTCCTTTAACAAGGGGAGATGGCTGCACTGCAGTTAAAGCACAGTTCTGGCTGACCCAGTCTTATAGTCTGCCATGGATATATGTGAAGGATTTAAGGATTGATAGTCAACCTGTTTAGCATATTAATGATTCACTGTCCATGACCATCAAATTCCATGTTTGGATTTGAACTCAGAGCTTCTAACCCTGAGTTTGGGACGCTATTACTGTACCAGAAGATCTTTACATAGTAAACATCCACGTTTGACTTAGGACAGGAGATAACTTTGTACCATGCTTTGTGTTGTGCATGTCTTGGACATTTATCATTGCTTGACTGAATACTGACCTTAATAAAAAATAAATAAAATAGCTAAAACACTGAAGTGGGGAGAATTAGATTAAAAAATGTTCAGAGAATTGCATTCCTTATATCATTTTGAGATCAAAAGTTGCTCTGCATGTGACAATTTCATTAAGTCAGCTCTATCGACAGTAATCATGCTGTTGCCATATAAGGAATCCCATCTTAATTTGAAAAAAAACAGAATAACACCTCAACAGCTAATGCCATTTCCAGCTGATGTATAAGTAAGGAGTAAGACAATGGATAGACTTCTGCCTCTACTTGTGTCACAACAATGATTCTGCAGACATTGTGACCACAAGGCGTCCATTTTAGTATGTAACCCAGCATGATTAATCTCTTATTGCATACTTTATTACAAACTCATTGAAAGTGGGAAATTAAACATTTGTGGATATGTAATTTTCAACCCACTCTGCAGCTCTTAGTATAGTGAGCAGCTTATTACTTACCAACAAGTGTTCATTCCCTTCCTGAAGCCTTCAGCGGGGTGGCAAAGAGCACTCTGGGGCTAAAAGCTGTTCATTTGCAACCAACAAAAATAAAGCCAATCATACTCACTTGATCAGGAAGGTTTCTGACAGTAGTCCAAAGCAAACAGATGCTGCTTTAAAGAGAGAATGGGGTGGTGGGTCATGGAAGGCTGTCATCATCCTGTGCACAGTAAATGGCACAATGGTCATTAGACCCAGGATTACTGCGAGAATCACCCAATTCTGCCAACGGCAGGCAACAAGCTTCCATGCTGAGCCAGTCTGAAGATGGTACTGTGGACACAGAAAGAGTTATCGTGAGCTGGAATGCATTGGATGATGGAAGCAAATTCAACAAAAACCTTAAAAGGAATACTGGAAAAAACAACTTGCTGGGCTATTGGAAAACAATAAGAAAGAGATTTGGGACTACCTTTTTCAAAGGGCCAACACTAACACAGTGGGCTGAATGGCCTCTTGTTATGCTGCACTGCTCTACGATACAAAAACAAATATCTTAATATGTTTGGTGCAATGAACATAAATAGCCTATAGCCAGAAAAAAAAACAAGACAGTGAAACTGCATAGCAATAACTCATGTCTGATGACTTCTAATTATTGCTGCAATTCATTTTGCAAAGTTCAAATAAAATTATAGCTGCAAGTACATATTGGTTTACTCAACAACTCTGCCTGTTGTAAATCTATCCTAATACTATCTTATGAGAAAATAGGGTAACGTATTAAACATGCGACTGTGCATGAATCGTTATATATTATTAAACCAGTGAGGATGGTCTTTATTATGTACAGTATTTATATTCTACAGCTTGCAAGCCTCCAGCAAGAGCTTTAAATCTGTTACTGCAGACAATGTTGTATATTAATCCATATTTTAAAATGAAATTACGTTTGTTGTTCCCTTCTACTACATAAGGTAAGTGCAATTCAAAGAAGGAACAACAAACACTAACCAGCTTTTGTTAAATTGCTTTGGAGAAAATTCTAGCTGAATATCAAGAGCCAGCAGGAATGGATTACTGTATGTGGCTGAAGTCAAAAGATCTTTAAGAGGCTGGAAAAAACCCCTACAGACCATTAAAAATGGTGTACAGGGTCCAATGTAGAAGTTGCACCCCCTTTACTGACACTTTCCTTTTTTTTACTGGTGGGAAACCTAAAATTTGAACTTAGTGATGAGTTCAAACTGTGCTTGTCCCAAGGAGTCTAACTCCCGGTGCAACAGTTACAGATTAATGACCAGAAGTAAACATTCTTGATGGGTGCATAAGGCATGTTTAAATGTGATGATCGGAAGTTTTTAAGATGTCTTGCGTCTGGGCATATCCTTGGCTTACCCAAGGTGGAAGTGGAAGATCCCCATGCCGCTGTCTTGAAGGAGAAGCAGAATTGCTGAGTGAAAAGTCATGAAAACAGTTACCAAGTTGTTAGCACATTGTTGTGTGTCAGCGCTTACTGTGTGCAAATTGGCTTTCATGCATTATAACAGTGACGACACTTCAGAAAGGTTAAATTGACTTCAAGGTGCAATATAATTGCAGGTATTTCTTCAATGCAGCCTTATTCTTGGATCTTCAGCAGCATTTGGCAGTGAAATAGTTAAAAGTGGAATTAAAAGGCAGCTGTCATCAAGACTCATGCATGGTCCATTGGTAGAATTCAGGTCTCATTCTCATCATTCTATCACTGGCAGAACATTGAGTGTGCAGCCTGCCTGATTGCTAAAGGCAGCGTTCACCTCTGTTTCTGAGCGGAGAGTGATGCTCCTTTTTTGCACCTGGGCTCTTCATAGTCTTCTTGAGTCCATACACAGAACCTCGTGTGTACTCCCTTTAACAATACCACCATGCACTTCCTTTAACAGGGATTTAAAACAAGAGAGCTTTCTTGATGTTTCAACATTGCTTAATTAGTGCCCTAAATGCATTTGCAATGCACACTGCACATTGTGCACTGTTGCCCATGAATTAGTTCCTATGTGGCAAGTGCCGTCAAGCTATCTGTGATTTTTTAATGTAACAGCGCGCCCCAGTAATGGCTCACTGATAACTGAATGCATCTATCTTCATTACCTGGTCATTTCTGCTTCGGTTTGCTCTATTGCTCGTAAAGGATACAGGTTTGAGTGAGCGTCACAATCAAACCTTCATCCCAAGCAGATTCAGAACTTTCACTCATTTAATCTTGACTTCTCTTAATTACATTTTTATTAAAAATGCAATCGTTCATGATGACACATTTCTGTGAGGAGGGCTGGAACTTACAGGCAGATTCACTTCATTTCTCAGTTATCAATTCAAGTATCAGCATGAAATAAAGCAAGTTGAGGCTGTTTTTAAAAAAAAAGCTCTTTACATAAATGTATGTTTAAATCCATTTAGATTTATTGCTGTGCTGCTGATGTTACACCCTTTCTGGATACTAAGGGAATCAATGGGGGCAGCATGGGAACTTGAGTTGATATAGATCAACCGTGATCTGATTGTATAGTACAGAGCACTCAAGGGGCTGAATGGCCTTCTTTTCCCATTTCTTCATTAATTGCACCATGGTGTCAACATATAGGATCCTTGTTCATGTGGAATGTTTCATAATCCAAAGACCCTGAGGGCTCCCACAACTCCAAATTCCATCATGGCAGCTGTTGGAATTTAAATTAAGTTAATTTAAGAAAAAAAAAACAATAATTTAAAGCTGGGTTCATAAAACTAGCACTGATTGCTGGAAAAAAAGCATCTGTTTCACTCATATCCTGTAAAAAGTAATTCCTATAGCTGACCCCATCAAGGGGTTGATTCTCAACTTCTGAAATGAGAAGTGCAATTAGGGGTGAGCAATAAATGTTGGCGATATCTTTGCCAGGTACACCCCCATCCTGTTAAAGATTACGAAATGAAATCCATTTCTCATTTTTTTATTTGTTGAAGAACCTCTTTGTAACTATGTATGCAGAGCTAAATACTCTATAATGCCCACAAAACAGATGCACTCCAAGTGAACATATTTTAATAATGCCTTTAACAAACAGGTATTTGTTTGAATTTAAATATTTCTATTTAATTAAATAAATAGTTTAGAAGCATAGAAATGTAACAGCACAGAATGGGACCATTTGGCCCAACTTGTCCATGCTGACCCGAATGCTCTTTCTAATGTCATCTTCTGCGCATGGCCCATAGCCCTGCAGCTTATAACACTTACGGTGCAGATACAGGTTTTTTTTTTAAAAGAGTTTAGGGTCTTAGCCTCCACCGCCAACTTTGGCAGTGAATTTCAGACCCCTCTGCGTAAAAAGGTTTTTCCTCACATCCCCTCAAGTCCTTCTGCCACTGAGCTTGAGTCTATGACTCCTGGTTTTTGAACTCTCTGCCAAGGGAAGCAGGCTTCTCTTATCTGCCATATTTCGATCTCGTACAGTTTCATATACCTCAATCATGTCACCCCTCAGCTTTCTCTGTTCCAAGAAAAACAACCTCAACCTCTTCAATCTCTCCTCACAGCTACAATTCTCCAGCCCTGGCAACGTTCCAGTGAATCTTCTTTGCACCATTTCCAGGGCAGTTACATCCTTCCTGTAACGTGGTGACCAAGGTTGCACACAATACTCCAGTTGTGGCCTCACTGGTGTCTTATACAGTTTGATCATTATATCCCTACTTTTGTCATCTATCCCTCTGCCAGGGAAGGAGAGCATTCCATATTCCTTCTTTAGAACCTTCTTCATCCGTACTGATACCTTTAGGGAACCGTGCACTTGCATGGCTAGATTTCTCACTTCATCTCAGTATATTCCCATTTATTGTGTATTCCCTATTTGTATTTATATTTAAGGTTATGTATTAATTTTATATTTAAAAAATCACTGTCCACTTGGACAAGGCTGATTTCCACTAAATCCCACCATGGATTAGTTCACTGAGAGCATATTGGTGATAGTTATGTTGTTCTCAACACTCCTTTGTGTGCACAGCCCTCTAACTCAGATAGACAGCCTACTCTGTATTACCACTGTGCCTGCTACCATCTCCCCATTTGCACACAGCCATGTCTTCAGCCACTTACCCATTCACTTATGACTTCTCACTTCATCTGTCCACCCCATGCCTTCTCAAGTATGCAGGCTGGAGTGGTTAACAGTGAGCACTTCCTTATTATTTTGCAAACTCTTTGCAAAGGGATCGACAAACCCTTAAGGGGCCCTTGAACCCAGTTTGGGAGCCATTGATCCAGGCTGGCTCTTCATTGCTGTACTGAGGGAATGTGCTCTTTTTGGAGGCGCCACCTTTTTGGGCGAGATATGAAAATGTGCTATATAAATGCAAGTTGTTTCTTCTTTGATTCTTACCAGGTTTGATTCAGGAAATAACTTTCAAAACTGACACATCCTTCGGAGGAGTTTGTTAATGCGCTGAACTAAAAGTGCCGGATAAAGCTCTTCAAAGCGTATTTAATGTATAGCCCCGAGATAAACTCATTCTCAAAAATGTAATTTGAGAATATTCTATGGATGCAAAAAAAAATATTTTGCAAACTAACCTGACAACCTGCCAAAATGTGTCAGAAGTTAAGAAGGCAATTTTATGAATACCAACATTCAGTGTGTCAGATAGCATTAAATAAATGAAGAGATTTCAGGGGACTGGTATGTACATCTTTACATGAATTGTCTTCAGCTATATTTCTCTTTCAGTATATTACTGGCTTTATGGCCTTGTGGGTCAAAGCAACTACTGAGAGGTCACAAACTGTGCCAAGAAGCTACAGTATATGGGGAAGGAATGTAATTATGTTTTTAAAATTCTTGACAGAGAAAGAAAGTCAGACAAACCTCCTTTGACCTGTAAAAGCTCTCAGGCAAAGAGGAGCATGAGATCATGAACAAATTGGAGACCATTTTGGTAATTCAGCACTAAATGCAAGTTAGACATCGAACATCGTCTGTTCAATGTTTTATAAGCACCAAAAATGCTGTGAGTTTAACATAATATTTCAAGTGGAGTTCCAACAATGATTTTATGGTGATTACAGTCAATAACAAAATAATTGCACTACTTATATTATCACTTTGTCAATTCATAAACCTTCTGTTCTTCCTTTTTTAGCGTCCTCATACATTAGTGTTGCTTTCCTACTGCTGAGTATCAAGTGGATCTTGTTTACAGATTTGAACACTTTTTTGTAAGGCTTGATAATCTTGAACTCTCCAGAGATTCCTTTTCCAGCTCGGGTTTTATGTAAGTTTATGTAAAATCTCTCGTGTCGTCTTGAATTGATGACTTTTACTGATACTGATACCTCACGGTCTCTTCAGACATCTTTTGCAAAGTGATCACATTCAGCCAAAGCCAAATAGCAGATAAAAACAGCACAAAAGTCCTGAAGTTGAGGAACTTGGGAAAAGGGTGAAATGGCCTCCAGTCTGAATCTATTCACGGAGAAAGCCAAAACAAATCAAACACAGAGTCAAAGCAAACTCCTAAAAGTGCAGATTCCTATTTGGAAATCAGCTGAAGCGACCATAATGGATATTTTATTGCATTTGTTTTGCCTCAGTTTATTCAAACCCCATTCTGTAATATTTAAGTGCAAAGTGCAGGGTGGAATATCAAGTACAGGATTTGGGGGAGTGCTGCACTGTCAGAGTGTCATCTTTAACAGAGTCTTTAAAGTGGGGGCCTTGTCTGCCTTCTCTGGTGGGCCCGATACAATTTCGAAAAAGTAAAAGAGTGTTTTTGTATCCTGGCCAATATCCTCTGAAGCAATATTATTTCAATGTTATTTCAGTAGATTAAGCCTTCTTGGTGTTAATGGAATCTTGCTGTGTAAAGACTGGCTGCTACCCTTCTCTACTTTGCATTGGTAACTTCATTTCAAAACGTATTTCGTGTTGTGAAGTACTTTGCGATGTCCTGAGGTTGTGAGAGGTGCTATATGTGCAAGTCTTTTTTTCCTTTTTGTAACTGTGACTATGTTTGCATTTTAATCTTGAAGCAACTGTCAAGGTCACATTGGTTGAAGTTGTTCTAATTGCCCTACAATATTTTAACATCGCCGAACAGGACTGGGTAGATTTTCAATTTGCAGCCTGGGCAATAAAACTTGTGATGTGGATCAGTTGCCCATTATAGATACTCCCAATTTCATTTTAAATTATATTCCATCTCAAACCAAATTCCTTTCACCCATCATTCACTGAGAAATATCGACTTTTCGACATGTAACGCCTTGATTTGAAAGCTGCCTCCTTTATGCTCAAGTCCTTTCGAAGGTTTGCTCTTCCTTATTTCTTCAACTTCCTCCAACTCTAAAATCCTCCCAGAACTCTACATTCTTCAATTCTGGCCTCTTTTGCCTCCTCACTTCCATTCCTCACCAGTGATCACCAATACTTCACCTGTCTGCGCCCTAACCCCTGGAATCCTCTCAGTAAAATTTACATCCATTTCTCTCTCCTCCTTTAATAAACCCCTGAAAATTCTCTCTTTTGAAATAACACCGCAGACGCCAGTATCCCGTCCCGAAGTCATCTTTCATTTACACGTGAGCAATCCTTGCCTTTAGTATTGCCTCATTCAGCATCAGGCACCAGAGTTTCAGTATCTCTGACACTCAAACTTTTTATACGTTAGGCAGGGCTCCCTGATTGGACCAAATTGACATATTCTATGAGGTACACCTGGCTGACATCTTTGAACAAGCTTCTGGTCAGATTACATTTTGACTTGTCACCTTATGTCTGATTACAGTAATGACAACCTCCTTGTGACACACTGTGAAAGTAACTATATAAACATGATTAAAAATCACACAACACCAGGTTATAGTCCAACAGCTTTAACTGGAAGCACTAGCTTTTGGAGTGCTGCTCCTTCATCAGGTGACAACCACATGATAAAAGAGCAGCGCTCCGAAAGCTAGTGCTTCCAATTAAACTTATTGGACTATAACCTGGTGTTGTGTGATTTTTAACTTTGTACTCCCCAGTCCAACACCAGCATCTCCAAATCATATATAAACAAGAGTTTTTTGTTATCTAAAGTGGGAGGAGATGCTTACAAATAGCAACAAAAAGACCAGGAATTAGCCGACCACTGAAGTTTGTTTTTAAATAATGTATCAACTTATCATCGAACCTCAACAAAACCAAATCAGCAAATTTCCTCACTGACTCCAAATGCAGCCCAATATAGATGCATTTGTATTTGGAATGTCGAATGATCTCGGAGACTATACAAAAGCTGGTACATTTATTTAAAAACAGACTCCGCTGGTAGGCTTATGTCTGGTCTTTTTATTGTCATTTGTCAGCACCTGCTCCCACTTTAGGTAACAACTTGTGTTTATATAGTTACTTTAACATAGCAGTATGTCACATTTTGTTCAAAGATTGTAGATTAGAGTGGTGCTGGAAAAGCACAGCAGTTCAGGCAGCATCCGAGGAGCAGGAAAATCGACGTTTCAGGCAAAAGCCCTTCATCAGGAATAGAGGCTGGGAGCCTGCAGGGTGGAGAGATAAATGAGAGGAGGGTGAGGGTGGGGAGAAAGTAGCATAGAGTACAATAGGTGAGTGGGGGAGGGGATGAAGGTGATAGGTCAGAGAGGAGGGTGGAGTGGACAGGTGGAAAGGAAGATAGGCAGGTAGGACAAGTCATGGGGACAGTGCTGAGCTGGAAGTTTGGAGCTGGGTGAGCTGGGGAAGGGGAAATGAGGAAACTGTTGAAGTCCACATTGATGCCCTGGGGTTGAAGTGTTCCGAGGCGGAAGATGAGGCGTTCTTCCTCCAGGCGTCGGGTGGTGAGGGAGTGGCGGTGAAGGAGGCCCAGGACCTCCATGTCCTCGGCAGAGTGGGAGGGGGAGTTGAAATGTTGGGCCACAGGGCGGTGTGGTTGATTGGTGTGGGTGTCCCAGAGATGTTCCCTAAAGCGCTCTACTAGGAGGCGTCCAGTCTCCCCAATGTAGAGGAGACCGCATCGGGAGCAACGGATACAATAAATGATATTGGTGGATGTGCAGGTAAAACTTTGATGGATGTGGAAGGCTCCTTTGGGGACTTGGATGGAGGTGAGGGAGGAGGTGTGGGCGCAGGTTTTGCAATTCCTGCGGTGGCAGGGGAAGGTGCCAGGATGGGAGGGTGGGTTTTTGAGGGGCGTGGACCTGACCAGGTAGTCATGGAGGGAACGGTCTTTGCAGAAGTGGAAAGGGGTAGGGAGGGAAATATATCCATGGTGGTGGGGTCCATTTGGAGGTGGCATAAATGTCGTCGGATGATTTGGTTTATGGAAGGTTGGTGGGGTGGAAGGTGAGCACCGGGGGTGTTCTGTCCTTGTTACGGTTGGAGGGGTGGGGGTTGAGGGCGGAGGGGCGGGATGTGGACAAGATGCGTTGGAGGGTATCTTTAACCACATGGGAAGGGAAATTGCGGTCTCTAAAGAAGGAGGCCATCTGGTGTGTTCTGTGGTGGAACTGGTCCTTCTGGGAGCAGATACGGTGGAGGTGGAGGAATTGGGAATATGGGATGACATTTTTGCAGGAGGTAGGGTCAGAAGAGGTGTAATCCAGGTAGCTGTGGGAGTCGGTGGGTTTGTAAAAACTGTCGGTGTCAAGTTAGTCGTCATTAATGGAGATGGAGAGTTCCAGGAAGGGGAGGGAAGTGTCAAAGATGGTCCAGGTAAATTTAAGGTCAGGGTGGAATGCGTTGGTGAAGTTGATGAATTGCTCAACCTCCTTGTGGGAGCACGAGGTGGCACCAATGCAGTCATCAATGTCACAGAGGAAGAGATGGGGAGTGGTGCCAGTGTAATTATGGAAGATCGACTGTTCTACGTAGCCAACAAAGAGACAGGCATAGCTGGGGCCCATATGGGTACCCATGGCTACCCCTTTGGTCTGGTGGAAGTGGGAGGATTCGAAGGAGAAATTGTTAAGGGTGAGGACCAGTTCGGCCAAACGAATGAGAGTGTCGGTGGAAGTGTACTGTTGGGGACGTTGGGAGAGGAAGAAATGGAGGGCTTGGAGACCTTGGTCATAGCGGTTGGAGGTGTAGAGGGATTGGATATCCATGGTGAAAATGAGGCATTGGGGGATGGGGAAACAGAAGTCTTTGAGGAGGTGGAGGGCATGGGTGGTGTCTCGAATGTATGTGGGGAGTTCATGGTCTGGGGGGATAGGACAGTGTCGAGGTAGGTAGAAATGAGTTCAGTGGGGCAGGAGCATGCTGAGACAATGGGTTGGCCAGGGTGGTCAGGCTTGTGGATCTTGGGAAACGAGGTAGAACTGGGCAGTGTGGGGTTCCCGGACTATGAGGTTGGAAGCTGTGGGTGGGAGATCTCCTGAAGTGATGAGGTTCTGTATGGTCTGGGAGATGATGGTTTGGTGATGCGGGGGTAGGAAGAGGTGTCTTCAAATTGACGTCTGGCTTCAGCAGTGTAGAGGTCAGTGTGGCAAACTACCACTGCATCCCCTTTATCCACTGGCTTGATGGTGAGGTCGGGATTGAAGCAGAGGGAGTGGAGGGCTGCGCGTCGTGAGGGTGAGAGGTTGTAGTGAGGGAGGGGGGTAGACAGGTTGAGGCGGTTAATGTCCCAGCGGCATTTGGAAGTGAAGAGGTCGAGGGTGGGTAATAGGCCAGCATGGGGTGTCCAGGTGGATGCAGTTTGTTGGAGGCAGGCGAAGGGGTCCTCGGAAGGTGGTCGGGAGGCCTGATTGTAAAAATTGAGCTCGGAGGCGGAGGGTTCAGCCGGTGGACCTCATAGAATATGGGTTCCCTGATTGAGGCTGTTAATCTGGTCCAATCAGGGAGCCCTGCCTGATGTATGAAAAGATTGAGTGTCAGAGATACTGAAACTCTGGTGCCTGATTCTGAATGAGGCAATACAAAAATCAAGGATTGCTCACGTGTAAATAAAAGATGACTTGGGGGCAGGATACTGGCGTCTGCGGTGTTAGTTCAAATGCAGCCTAATGGAAGTGCTTTTTTACATTTGGAATGTCGAATGAACTCGAAGACGATACAAAAGCTATAGCTTTGCGGATTAGAATCGGACAGGCTTGGATTTGTGATATTATTCTGTCCACCCTTATAATGGAAAATGGAGCAAAAAGTTGTGAAAAAGGCAATTTTAGCTCGATAGGTTATGCATATCAGGGAATATAATGATGAAAAAAGACCAATCAGCTCCTGAAAAGTCAACCTTCTCCAACCTTTCCTCTCCTGTGATGGCAATTCAGGTATAATTCAAATAACCATCATAGCTTTGCTACTTTGTCCTGCCCAGTGAAGTATTGTAAACATTTATCACTTGGAGTGAAGACATAAGTGTAATTTTCACTAATATGAATTTATGTTCTCTTGTCTCGCAATCATAACTTCATTTAAAGTAATATTCTTGGCCACTTAATATTTTATAAAGCCTTCATGAAGTACCATCTTAATTTTTTTCTTTCAGATCCTTCTGGATGTACAGCTTGAACTTCTTCTGATTGTCTAACAGCTCATTGGTAATCAGAGTCTAACGGTTGAATGTGTTTTGTTGCACAGTGACATGACCAGAACATGGTAATGAAGTGTAGTCCATTGTTGCATCATACAGTTTCAGCAGGGAATCTGGAGGCTTGCATTGTTTAAAAGTAATTCTTGGAATATGTGCAGCATCAGCAAAACCAACAGTTATTGCTCATCCCTCATTGCCCTTCAGAAGGTGGTGGTATTGAGCTGCCTTGTTGATTCATTGCAGTTTGTGTGGTGAAGGTAGGGAGTTGCTGGAATTCAACCTGGTGATCAAGGGGAGTAGGTACTGAGTCAGCTTGGTACTTAGAAGAAAGTGATGGTAATCCTATGCAATCGTTGGTCTTGTCATTCTAGCAAGTCAAGGGTTTTAGATGTGCTGACAAAGAAGCCTTGGTAAGTCCTTAAAGTGCAAAACTCCATTGTTATGGTCATATATCTCAACAGTGTAATCTTCCATTACTCCCTCGTCCCAAAATAAGTCTCCTTCTGCCTATACAACCTCATACATTGTAATTTTTTTAAGTGGATAGAGAAACAAATTACAATCTGAGCATTGAATCTTGATTGCAATTTCTGTGCAATGTAAATTCTTTAAATCGTTTGCTGCATTCACCTAATGCGCTATTTCCTAATAACTGTTCCCAGTAGGTATAATAAAGCAGGAAAATCTTTCTGTGATCTCCTCCAGATTTGGAATCTTCCAAGATATTGATGCTGTTCGAATTTTTTTTTCGTTCATGGAGTGTGGGCATTGCTGGCTGGCCCTGCATTTATTATCCGTCTCTCATTGCCCTCAAGGAGGTGGTGGGAAGCTACCTTCCTGAACCGCTGCAGTCTGGATGTTGCAGATTGACCCACAATGTCTTCAGGGAGGTTACTTCAGGATGTTGATCCACTGACAGTGAAGGAACTGCAATAAATTTCCAAGTTAGGATGGTGAGCGACATGGAGGGGAACTTGCAGATGGGGGTGTTCCCATGTATCTGCTGCTCTTGTCCTTCTGAATGGAAGGGGTTATAGGTTTGGAAGGTGCTGTTTGAGGATCTTTGGTGAATTTCTGTAGTGCATCAATTTTGATAATTTGTAATTCCACAATTTTGATCTCTTCGCCACCAGCGATTGTGATTTCAGTTTCTAAGGTGCTAACATTTGTAAACCCTGGCCCAAATCTCTCTGATTTTCTACTCTTTATGTCCTCTTCAAATATGCTCCTCGAAACCCACTTCTTTGGCCCAAGATTTTGATCACCTCTTTGATTATGTACTTATGTGGTAAGGTGTAGAAGTTTCACTGTGGAATACCATCACACATTTTACAATTTTAAAGATGTCATATCAATGCAGGAGCTGTTGTAACTCAGTAGGTAGTGACCATGCCCCTGAGCCAGAAACTTTGGGTTCAAGTCCCAGGACCTGATGATCTAGGAAAGGATGTATCACAACACAGTCCATCAGGTACATCATCAGTCTGTAATTCCTTCCATTATACCCATGGGAGATGGCAGAGCAGGAGATTCAAGATAGAATCCCATAAACAACAACTACTGGCATCAGATTAGTCGCAGCTGCTGCCTCACAGAGCCAGGGACCCGGGTTCAATTCCAGCTTTGACCGACTGTCTGTGTGGAGTTTGCACATTCTCCGTGTGTCTGCATGGGATTCCTCCAGGTGCTCTGCTTTCCTTCCACAGTCCAAAGATGTGCTGGTTAGGTGGATCAGTTATGATAAATTGCGCATAGTGTTCAGGGATGTGTAAGTGAGGTGCATTAGTCAGAGGTAAATATAGGGTTGAGGAATGGGTCTGGGTGGGTTATTCTTTGGAGGGTCGGTGTGGACTTGTTGGGCTGAAGGGCCTGTTTCCACACTGTAGGGATCCTACAAAAACTAGTAGTGGAAATCGAAATGTAAGTATATACTTTGTGCATCTCCAGAAGAAGATATAAATGCAATTTCATTTTGCTCATGTGGCACTTTCTGAAACATTAAAATGTAATACACGTTTTGTGTCTATGTAGAGGAGGAGTTGTATAAGTGGTTTGAGCTTTAACTAGTAGTTATATGTTGATGGTTCGGTAATTAGAACTTTTTAAAAAATTAGATTAGATTACTTACAGTGTGGAAACAGGCCCTTTGGCCCAACAAGTCCACACCGACCCGCCACCCACCCAGACCTTACATTTACCCCTTCACCTAACTCTACGGGCAATTTAACATGGCCAATTCACCTAACCTGCACATTTTTGGACTGTGGGAGGAAACCGGAGCACCCGGAGGAAACCCACGCAGACAACGTGCAAACTCCACGCAGACAGTTGCCTGAGGCAGGAATTGAACCCAGGTCCCTGGTACTGTGAGGCAGCAGTGCTAACCACTGTGCCACCGTGCCGTCCACAAATCACTGGCAGCTGTGGGCAAACACTCCACTGGTTGGAGTCATATCTAGCATATAGGAAGATGGTTGTGGTTGTTGGAGGTCAGTGGTCTCAGGACATCTCTGCAGGAGTTCCTCAGCGTTGTGTCTTAGGCCTAACCATCTACAGCTGCTTCATCGTTGACCTTTGCTTCATCATAAGGTCAGAAGTGGAGATGTTCATCATGGATTGTACAATGTTCAGCACCATTTGCGACTCCTCAGATACTGAGGCAGTCCGCTGCAAAAAGGCCTGGACAATATCCAGGCTTGGGCTGACAAGTTGCAAAAAAACATTTGCATCACACAAATGCCAGGCAATAACCATCTCCAATGAGGGACAACCTAACCACCACTCCTTGACATTCAATGGTGTTACTATCACTGAATCTCCCACTATCAATATCCTGGGGGCTACCATTGACCACAAACTTAACTGGACTTGCCACATAAACACAATGGTTATAAGAGAAGGTCAGGGGCGAGGAACACTGCAGCAAGGAACTTGGCCTCTGATTCTGCAAAGTCTGTGCACTATTGACATAGCACAAGCCAGGAGTGTGATGGGATACTCCCCACTTGCCTGGGTGGGTGCAGCTCCAACAACTCTAAAGAAGCTTGACACCATCCAGGACGAAGCAGCCCGCTTCATTGGTACCACATCCACAAACATCCACTCCCTCCACCACCGACGCTCAGTCGCAGCAGTGTGTACTACCTACAAGATGAATTGCAGAAATTCACCACAAGAGCCTTAGACAACAAACCCATGACCACTTCCATCTAGAAGGACAAGGGCAGCAAATACATGGAAATATCACCACCTACAAGTGCCCCTCCAAACCACTCACCGTCCTGACTTGGAAATATATCACCGTTTCTTCACTGTCACTGGGTCAAAATCCTGGAATTCCCTCCCTAATGACATTGTGGGTCAACCCATAGCAATGGACTGCGGAGGTTCAAGGAGGCAGCTCCCCACCACCTTCTCAAGGGAAACTAGGGACAAGCAGATAGCAACAACACTGTCCCATGAATGAATGAAATAAAACCTGTCCATGATTTCTGTCAACCTGAGTCTAAAAGACAGGTTAAATTCTGCATACTGTTTAAAACTGTTAACTTTTGTGACAACTGCAGGAATGGAGGTGCTTGATTTTGAGGATGTTATGCAGTGAGCTGTGACACAAGGAAGTACAGTCACTGCTGTAAGGTCTCGATAGAGAAAGCTAGTATGTGCTCGATTTGTAATGAGCTCCAAGACATCAAACTGAGTAATCTTTAGAGAATAGTCCCAATTAATTTGTGAATTAAGTTGCATTTCGAGTTCCTAATTTCAATAGTTATCTTGCTTTTCGAAAGAAATGATTTATCCATTGTATTAAAAGGAAGGTGAACCAGTGATAGATATCCTACTGGCTATATATTTCATGCAGACAAGGAGTCTTGCCAAAAGACTCATATTAACTTCATCTTTCTGTTAGCCCACTGGGTCTTAGCCTTTACTGGTGCTGCATTTTCCAGGTGTATTCTCAGATGGGTGGTGTAGAATCGATGGGCTGAATGACCTCCATGTGTGAAAGCTCCATGGGCTGACCTGTTCCTTTGACAGCAAGTCTGTTGAATGGAATTTCCACCTCTCCATTGAAGTTAGCGGTTATTTCATAACATCAGAAGGAGAAAATGTCAGTGATTAGGGGAAGTGGTGGCATGGTCAGTGCAGTAACAATCTAGAGGCCAAGGATCGGGTACATGGGTTCGAATCCCACAAGGGCTGCTTTTGGAATTTACACTTAATTCATAAAATCTGGAATTTATAAATTAATATCTGTGATAGTGACCTTGACACCATTGTCGATTCCTCGCGGAAAGCCATCTGGCTCACTGCTGTTCTCAAGGGAAGGAAATCTATCATCGTCATCTGGCCAAGCTTACATGTGACTCCAGGCCCCGTGCAGTGTGGCTGATTCTTGACTGCCCCCTGAAATGACTGGGTGAGCCAAACAGTTTGAGGGCGATATTGGAATGGACAACAATTGCTGGCCTTGCCAGTGTTTTACACCTCTTATTAAAGAATTGAAAAAAAAATCTTTGAGAACCAATATAAATAAGATCGAAGTGCGGTAAAATGTTCACGGTTGGTGCAATCAATGATGTCATTTCTGTTCGACTTGATGAGAAGATGTCAGGAGAATATTATTTAATGCTCATTTCTCAAAAACCTTAGAGAGTTTAGGGCAGTGTCTTTCAAATATTTCCATATGGGATGTGTGGATGCTTACAGGTTTCTAGTTATCACTGCTTTCTTTAGGATCTCTACAGTGTGGAAACAGGCCCTTCAGCCCAACAAGTCCACACTGACCCTCCCACCCAAATCCGTTACTCTATATTTACCCCTGACCAATGCACCTAACCTACACGTCCCTGAACACTTTGGACAACTTAACATAGCCGATTCCCCTGAGCTGTACATGTTTGGATTGTGGAATGAAACTGGAGCACCCAGAGGAAACCCACACCGACACGGGGAGAATGTGCAGACTCCATGCAAACAAGTCACACAAGGCTAGAATCGAACCCGGGTCCCTGGCACTGTGAGTCAGCAGTGCTCATCACTGAGCCACCGTGCTGCACATTAGAAATAAGTCAGTGTTATTTTATTAACATATAAAAACAAAAATAATAAAGTCAAAATAATTCAGCTGGGATCCTATCAGGATTCAGGGTGCCCAATATGAAAATGTAAAATCAATGAGAAAAAGGAAGGACCTCAAAACTCAAAACGAAATATGCAAGCTATTCACAGGGAAACATGAATTACCAGCATTCCCATGGAGGTTACTGGCCTCCTGATACCCCCAATGCCAGAAACTAAGGGATTTGATTGCCCATTAGTGGACACAAGGACAGAGCTGAGGTTTCTTAGTCTCTAATTAGTGTTATTTCTTGTCACATCCTGTTATCTGACACATGTCCAACAGTATTACACTCCTTGAGAGAAGGAACCACATGGAGGACGTTGCTGGGCAAGCACCTCTGCGATCCATGGCACTCTCTCAATAATTGTGTGTGCCTGGATAAAAACTCCCAGGAGAAATATCATTTTTAGTTAAATCGGCCCAAAATTGTCCTGAAGATGGAAGTGGATACCAACCTTGATATATCAGTTGGCACCTTCCTTATTTTTTCTCTCTTCCTGTCTCTGATTCTCTCGATGTGCCCGCATGTTAAGAGTCTGCTCATTATTACAAGGTCAGTTGATATATGATTTTTAACAAGCAACATGTCTACCAGTAACAAGATTATTGTGCTTGAAGTAATTGATTTAACTTGCTTCGTTGGCTGTGTACTGAGTACAGCTTACTGAATGGAGCCTAATTGTGTGCATTGTTGACTTTGATTTCCATGTGGTAGGTAGTCTGGAGTCTCTTCTTCAGATTAAACTATTCCCATCTGTTTATTTCAGCCAAGAACACTAGGGGTAATTCCCTGGCTCTTCTTCAAAATAGCTCCATGGGATCTTAACCTGCAACCAACAAGAAAGCTGGAGCTTTGGTTTCATCAGTGCAACACTGGAGTGGCGTGCAAGTACTCGAGTGAGTCTTGGACCTTGTGACTCAGTGTTGTACTGAGTTGTAGCCGAGACCCCAGTGTTGTCTTTGGTGGGAACCCTGTGTGTATAAATTAACTGTCACCTTTTCCTATACTTGAACAGTGACTGTATCTCAAAACATAATTAACTGGCTCTGAAGTGCTTTAGAACATAATAGGAATTTGGAAAGTGCTCTGTAAAGACAAGCTCTTTCTTCTTTGATTTCTCCAAATATAGCCAGCAGTCTGCTTAAAGTGAGTTAAAAAGATCTGTCCTCTTAGAATCAGGGAAAGAGGAATAGATAGCCTTAATTACAACAGAACCAGAAAAGAAAATGATTGATGCTGATTGAACCAAGCGCTCTTTAACTTGCTAACTCGGGATCTCAAGCAGAAGAAGGCTCATTGCTTCAGGTAAATTCATATGATGAAATCCTTTATGTTTCTCGCGATTGCTGTCTTTGTCCAAGTCATTATCTAGGTTTGTCTGCTGACTTGCTTGCTTTTCATTGGTTAAATTTCCACACAATCATTTTTCTATTTGGCAAATGGTCTATCACAAAGATAAGCATATGTTGGGAAATCTTTCTTCAAGAAGCTAAGCTAATTTGTTCTCTAAGAGTTAAATCATCATGTTACAGCAAAATAATCTCCTGCACCCGCAATACCTTCCACCATCTTCAAGGCACAAGTCCCGGATGTGATGAAATTCTTTCCACTTGCCTGGAATGAATGCAAATTCACAATACTCCAAACACGTGACACCATCCAGGGCAAAGCAGCCTGTTTGATTGGCACTATATCCATCACCTTCAACATTCATTCCCTTCACCATAGCTGGCAGCAATGTGACCTATCTAATAGCAGCACCATGTACCATCTACAAGAAGCACTGTAGCAACTCACTGAACGTCCTTCAAAAGCACCTTGCAAACCCACAGTCACTATCACTGACGAGAAGAAAGGCAACAGGGGAAAGGGGAGGAATGACAAGCCCCGACTGTTCCTGGTCCCAGTCCGAGCACAGCAAGCTTGCTAGAGCCCCAGGCTCTGGCCATTGGGCCCTGACTTCCACCCTGTCCTGGGTGTTGCTGTCATCGCATGGCAATATTTTAATATTTTCATTCATTGATGAAGGCATTGCTGACGAATCCAGCATTTCTTGCCCATCCCTAATTGCCCCTGAAAAGGGGGTGATTTACTGCATCAATGAATTGCTGCAACCCTTGGGAATTAGAGACAGACCTTTTGGGAAGGGAGTTTCAGGGTTTTGACCCAGTAACAGCAAAGGAACAGTCTTTTAGTTCAAAGTGAAGATGGTATGAAACTTGAAGGGGAACTTGCAGCAATGTCCTGGACCCAATATACCAGCCACTACAGCGGACAGCTGGAACTGACAACCGGAAGCGGCAGAGACAGGCCACTATAAATGCCGGAGGAAACAGCACAGAAGCGCTTCACAGGAGGCTCCCAAGCACTGAGGATGTCACCTAGACAGGGGACGAAACGTTTGCAAGACAAATTCCCAGCTCGGTGAACAGAACCACAACCACTACTGCAATGTTCTGTATAGTCACAACATGATCTCCCAACTCCTACACACAATGCACTGACCAATAAAGACAAGCATACCAAATACCTTCGTTACTATCCTGTCTACTTGCAACTCCATTTTCAAGGAGCTATGAACCTGCAAATGTCCCTTTGCTGGGCTATGATTAAATAGCTTTCATGGAGCAAATACAAGTAAACTTTCCTGTAAGCCATTACCATGCCATGTGAGAAGCTTGCTCCATGAGATCAGTCTAACCTTGGAATATACTGCTGTACATCTCCACAGGACTAATACCTGGGCTAACTGGAGATAGAAAAAAAATGAACAAACTTGTTGGATTTTCACCCTCTCTAGATGCCCCAAATCACATTACTATTAACACAGTACCTTTGAAATGTAATAAAGGAAATGCAGAAGCCAATTTGTGCACAGTAAGGTCACACAGTAAGATAATGGTTGGATAATGTGTATTTATGACATTGCATGCTGGAGAACAGAGAGTTGTTCATTGACAGACGTGGGAGAAATGGAGGGTCAAGGACGCTAAGGATATAGTGAGATACTTTAGCTGGTTTGAGACAGAGAAAGACCAGATTCTGGATTAGTGGTGCTGGAAAAGCACAGCAGTTCAGGCAGCATCCGAGGAGCACTGCTCCTCGGATGCTGCCTGAACTGCTGTGCTTTTCCAGCACCACTAATCCAGAATCTGGTTTCCAGCATCTGCAGTCATTGTTTTTACCTACATAGAAAGACCATCTTAATAACTTAATTTAATCAACTGTAGAGAGAGAGAGAAAGAGATTAAATATTCAGCAATGATGAATAGAGAGTGAATGTGTTAAATGGACTATAAGGAAAGTAATCAAATGTTACATAGCCACCCTTTGAGAAAGATATTGTATTATTCCACATAATTCAAAAGGAAATTCACCACTGCCCCCAGCCTAAAGAATTTACTGCATTTTAGATGTAGCTCTCATTGAGAATGATTGTTGAAGGAAGCATTTGGTATACTTGCCTTCATTGGTCTGAGCACTGAGTAGAGGAGTTGGGATGCCATGTTGTGGCTGTACAAGAAACTGGTGAGGCCACTTTTGGAGTACAGCATACAGTTTCGTTCACCCTGCTATAGGAAGGATATTATTAAATTGGAGAGGGTGCAGAAAAAATTTACAAGGATGTCACCAGGACTCGAGGGCTTGAGTTATAAGGAGAAGCTGTCATTGTTTTCACTGGAACGTAGGAGGTTGAGGGGTGACCTTATAGAGATGTCCAAAATCATGATGGACATAGACAAGGTGGATAGCAAAGGTTTCGGGATAGGGGAATTCAGAACTGGAAAGCATCGATTAGGGGGTTAGATAGGGTTGACAGTGAGAACCTTTTTCCACGTATGGAGTCAGCTATTACAAGGGGGCATAGCTTTAAATTAAGGGGGGGTAGATATAGGACTGATGTTAGGGGTAGGTTCTTCACTCAGCGAGTCGTAAGATCATGGAATGCCCTGCCAGTAGCAGTAGTGGACTCTCCCTCTTTATGGGTATTTAAGCGGGCATTGGATAGGTATATGGAGGATAGTGGGTTAGTGTAGGTTAGGTGGGCTTTGATCGGCGCAACATCGAGGGCCGAAGGGCCTGTACTGCGCTGTATTGTTCTATGTTCTATGATTTAAGGTGAGAGGCAAAAATATTTAAAAGGAACTGAGGGGCAGCTTTTTCACACAAAGGACGGTGTGTAAATGCAGGGACAGTTACATAATTTAAAAGACATTTGAACAGGGACATGAATAGGACAAGCAAAGAGGGATATGGACCAAATGTAGGCAAATGGGACTAGTTTGAGTTTGGGAAATTTGGTTGACGTGGATGAGTTGGACTAAAGAGTCTGTTTCTATACTGTATGAATCTATGGCTCTTTTTTTCTATTTGAAACTTATGTATTGTGCCTCATGTTGAATTATAAAAGATTCAATTATACTGGAATTTTGTTAAACCAACTGAGTGAGTTTACAGCATTTAGTCAAACACAACTGGACAAATTAAACAACCATACTGCAAATATTAACTCCCCACCTTACAACCAGACAGTGCAACCCAATTTCAGTCAGATTATATGGTGATGGTATTAACAGACAATACCAAGATGTTTCATAAAGAAACAAAAATGAAGAGAAATAAGATTGGTGTAAGCAATGCTTTGGTGTTTACAGATTCAGACAAAAAGAAAATATAAGAACTTGATGAATTTGTGTAGCACCTTGCATCATCTCAGGTTATCCCAAACCACCTTACAACTAACCAAGTGCTTTTGAAGTATGGTATAGGAAATGCAGGAGCCAAATTGCACACAGCAAGAACCCACGATGAGATAAATCTAGCATTTTCTTTCTCCTCCATGTTTACATATTGGCTGCCATTATTTGGACCCCACAAGTTGAGGGAAGCTGTATCAAAGCAGAATCACTGGTTAATTTATCCCTCACTTAATAACTAGCAGTTCCCTCTCTGGTTCAGATGTTTCAATCTTTTCAGATGATGAAATCATAATTGAGTTTTTTTAAAGAAAAGGCAACCAAAAGAAATCATCTACCTCTGTTTCTATGAAATTTAATTTAGTTCTCTGGCCACTATCTCACTTGCTTCTTTAGGCTTTTATTTTTTCTCCTTCCTGCCTTCTCATGCTGAGGTTTAATGTCATGGATGCCTAATCTGAACAAATCCTGCACACTTTAAAATGGAACTCCAGTTTGGAGAAATGCCAGTGATTTCCATATTCATCTGGATTGCCCTTTAAGCTAGTGGTCACCTTTCACCAGTGACTGTAGATCCTCAGTGCTGAACCAACACCAGGAGCAAATGCCACTGTTTTTACCCCTTCTGCCTCTTCCCAGATACAATTGCGGAGCTGCCCCCAATCTATAACTCAGGGCACTTAACTTAAAGCAGGTTTGGGATGTGACCTGCTATCCTGTTTTATGACACCTTTCAACTCTAAGCAATTGAGAAGCTCTGGACTGAACTTCGTGAAATTACACTGAGCTGCAATCTATGATTCTATGATTCTAGTTTTATTTAGAATCATAGAATCATAGAGATGTACAGCACGGAAACAGACCCTTTGGTCTAACTCGTCCGTGCTGACCAGATATCCCAATGCAATCTAGTCCCACCTGCCAGCACTTGGCCCGTATACCTCAAAACCCTTCCTATTCATATACCCATCCAAATGCCTTTTAAATGCTGTAATTGTACCAGCCTCCACCACTTCCTCTAGCAGCTCATTCCATACACGTACCACCCTCTGTGTGAAAGCGTCGCCCCTTAGGCCTCTTTTACATCTTTCCCCTCTCATCCTAATCATATGCCCCCTAGTTCTGGACTGCCCCATCCAGGAAAATGACTTTGTCTATTTATCCTACCCATGCCCTTCATGATTTCATAAACCTCTATAAGTTTCTGCCACTTGGATTAAAATATATAAGGAAGTTTCACTCCAGAATCTTTTACTATGTCGGTAACATACCTCTTGTGTTTCAGTGTTAAATAATCGAAAGAAGCTTCTGTCCATACATAGCAAACTAAACCAATGAATAAAGGCTGTGCAGTCACATTATTGCCTGGTTTGCACAAAGTGGCAAATACCAACTTGTCTTGAATCACCACTTTTCCATCAACTAATCTAAGGGTTCACTGAGCTGACATTGACTCCAAGTGTGGATAGTCATCTGGATTAAGCAGATCTTTTTACCTAAAAGGAGTGGATCAGTTACCATCTTTACATCTTTAAACAGAAGCAGATTATTACAGCAGGACAACTGCTAATTAAAACTGTGCACCCGAAACATAATCATTTATAAAACCATCACTTTCACCCAAACCACAGCACTGGACATTGGAAGGGATAAAATACACACACACAGACACAGACACACACACACACACACACACACACACACATTCAGCAGGGCTTCCTTATGAGCAGGCAGAGTGAAGAAAGCCTTTTTTTTATTTCATACATTTTCGGGCAAAAGACAGTTCTGAGTAATTTATTCCCATAATGGGCCATGGTTCGTTAATCAATTTAATTTCTAATTGAATCAGATGGATGTAACTCTCTGCAAAATTGTCTCTGAAGAGTCTGTTTTGCTCATCTGTTCAGCTGCGGAAAAGGTTCTGACAGGAACTGGAGGAAACAAAAGGGTTTGCATTTCTCTTTACTGTGAGGGTTCGCAAAAGGGGCATATGTCAGTGGAAAAATACAGAATGCACATGGGATCGAGCAAAAACAAGGGACATCTGAAAGCCATTATTAAAACATGAAGTGTCTGTAAGTCCATCAAAGAATGTGTAATGTAATATATCTTTTTTGTATTTGGAACTCAAACCCACCAAATCTGGTTAGTGGAATTATTAGGAAATGAATCAAATACCTTAAAGTACCATCCTTTCTTGTCTAAAGGTATGATTAGAATCTTGTCTAAAGGTCTAGAAAAATATGTGTCTAAAAAAATTCCAATAGTGCCTCTGTTAAAATTGATTCTTAAAATTCATTCATCCATAGGATGGGAAAGTTATTGGCTAGAATAGCATTTGTTTATGTCCCTAATTTATCTTGAGAAGGTGGATTTCGGCCTAGTGATGGTGAAGGAACAGCGTTGTCGTTCCAAGTCGGGACGGTGGGAAGCTTCAAGGGGAACTTCCTGGTGGTGGTGTTCCTCTGCTTCTGTTGCCTTTGTTCTTCAAGATGGTAAAGTTTGTAGGTTTGGAAGATGATGTCGATGGAGCCTACATGCAATGCTGCAGTCTGTGTTGTGGAAGGCACACATTGTTACTGTTTTGCATCGATGATAGAGGGACCGAATGTTGAAGGTGCTGCTTGGGATGCTAAGTTAGTTGTTTTGCTTTGGTGTCAACCTTCTGGCATTGTTGGAGCTGCACACGTCCACATCCGTATAGAGTTCCCATCCCACTCCTGATCTGTAGATAGTAGACGATCATTTGGGAGACAGTAGGTGCAGCAGAATTCCCAGCTTTTGTAACTATAGTAATTATATAACTGGTCCAATTCAGCTTTTGGTCAATATAGCCCTCAGGATGTCAATTAGTGGTTGTTTCAACAATTGTAATGACATTAAATCTGAAGGGAAAATGATTAGACTCTGCCCTGTTGAAGATGGTCATTCCTTAGCTCTGTGTGGCATAATGTTATGAGCCACTTATCAAGCCTGATTGTTGTCCAGGACTTGCTGCACATAGCGCGCATCGCTTCAGTATTTGAGGAGTTGCAACTGACGCTGAATATTGTGCAATCATCATTGAATATCCCCACGTCAGACCTTACAATGAAGGAAAGGTAATTGATGAAGCAGCTGAAAGTGGTTGAGTCTAGAGCACTGCCTTGTAGGAGTTATGCAGGGGGACTGAGGTGATTGATCTCCAATAACCATAACTATTTTTGTTTCCGAGGTATAGCTACAACAGGTAGAGAATCTTGCTCTGATTCCAATTACCTTCAGTTTTCCCAGGATTCCTTGATGTGATAATTAGTTGATGAGTGCTGTCAATAACACCTTCCATCACTTTGCTGATTGTCAAGTGACACAAATAGGCAGCAAGGGCCGCAAGTTTATGAAAAATGCATTTCTGGAATTGGTTTCAGCCTGTAACTGGGTGTGCTGTCACCATGTGATGAATCCGCACAGAACTAACCTACTCATATTCACCCTATAATCACTCTGACTCTACTATCAAACAATTATATCGTCTGCAATCTTACACTCTCCATAATGATATAAACTATCACAATCTCACACTTTGCACTGTCATATCAGCCCTGATCGCACGAGGGGCGGCTGCATTACCACAAGGTGGAATTTCTGCGCAGTTTTGACTCCACGCTGATGGTCATTTTTATTTGACAGAATCCCTGTCTTAAGGTTAGCCTGACGGACATGTTTCCAGTGTGATAGTGGGGGCGAGGATTGTCTGCTTTGAACATTTCTGATGAAGGTCTCATTCCTGATAAGGGGCTTTTGCCCAAAATGTCGATTCTCCTGCTCCTCAGATGCTGACTGACCGGCTGTGCTTTTCCAACACCACATTCTCGACTCTGATCTCCAGCATCTAAAGTCCTCATTTATGCCTGTTTTGAACATTTGACAGCACTTCAGCCAAAGAACTGTTAAATTATGGGGTGAGCTTTGTTGTCAAATACTGAGGTTGACTTGTCAGGATGATGGGTCAAGAGTTCCATTCTTGGTCAAGGCAGACTAAAAAGATCAAGGTGAAGTTTCAGGTCTGTGGTGCATGACATCATGATTAGATTACTTACAGTGTGGAGACAGGCCCTTCGGCCCAACAAGTCCACACCGACCCTCCGAGGAGCAACCCACCCAGACCCATTCCCCTAACACTATGGGCAATTTAGCATGGCCAATTCACCTAACCTGCACCTTTTTGGACTGTGGGAGGAAACTGGAGCAAACCCACGCAGACACAGGGAAAATGTGCAAACTCCACACAGACAATTGCCTGAGGTGGGAATTGAACCCAGGTCTCTGGTGCTATGAGGCAGCAGTGCTAACCACTGTGCCACCGATCTCAATTACCTGGTGGTAGAGGCAATACAATGATTGTGACAAGTGGGAATGTGCAACAATATGATTGGCTCCACATAGGGTGCAGTGGACCCAGCTCAGCACCTCGACCCGGTCAGATTGAAAGTCTCATGTCTGCAAGCACTTTCTCCTGAGGTGGACACACCCATCTGGGCAATCTCCTTTCTGCCTCCAAGATGAAAATCCAGAGACAAACAAAAAAAAAACGCAGAAATCGCTGGAGAAACTCAGCACATTTGTCAGCAAATCTGGAGAGAGGAACAGAGTTAACTTTTCAGCGGAATGATGTTGCTTCAAAACCATTTCCTGCTCTTCATTCAACAACTGATTCTCTGAGAGCATAGGCCCCATTCTACTTCTCTCTCATCTCAGGATTCAATCGAGTGGATCTTTGGTTAGCACAGTGGCTCAGTGGTTAGCATTGCTTTCTCACAGCGCTAGGAACCTGGGTTCAATTCCAGCCTAGGGTGACTGTCTGTGTGGAGTTTGCATATTCTCAATGTGGCATCAGGATGTTTCCTGATGAATGACTTTTGCCCGAAATGTCGATTTTCCTGCTCCTCGGATGCTGCCTGACCTGCTGTGCTTTTCCAGCACCACTCTAATCTATTCTCCACGTGACTGTGCGGGTGGCTCTGGTTTCTTTCCACAGTCCAAAGATGTGCAGGTTCGGTGAGTTGGCCATGCTAAATTTCCCATAGTATTCAGGGGTGTGTAGGTTAGATGCATTAGTTAGGGGAATGGGTCTGGGTGAGTTACACTTTGGTGGGTCAGTGTGGACTTGTTGGGCCAAATGGCCTGTTTCCACACTGTGGGGATTCTATGAGCCTCTATTGCACCACCTTTAAGGCAACTGTATTGTCCTTAACTATAGAGACCAAAACCATATAGAGTATTCTAGCTGCAGATTCGCCAAAACCTTATACAATTGCATTAAGACTCCATCAATTCTCTTGCACCAAAGAGTTTTGCTTTCTTGATTTCTTCCTGTACTTGCATGTTTGCTTTTTGTACTTATGTATAAGAAATCCTATCAACATTAACATTTAATAGTTTCTCACCATTTAAAAGTATTCTGATGTTCTATTCTTCTTACCAAAACTAATAATCTCCCATTTGCCCACATTCTGCTCAATCTGCCACAGGCTTGTTCTCTCACTTCAACTTTTTACATCCCATTGCAGACACTTCATTCCCTCTGACAACTACATTTCCAACCTAGTTTTGTATTAGTAGGAAACATGATGCATCATACTTGTTCTTTTCACCTCTGTCACTAACGTAGATTGCAAAAAACTTAAGTCCCAAAACTGATTCTTACTGCATTCCATTAGTAATAACCTGCTAAATTTAAACAAACTGTTTATTCCTACACTGTTTTCTTTCCTTGAAACAATCATTTACTTTTCTGTCGAAATATCTTCCATATTTCCCCCAGTCCAATGAGCCATATCTTATGAAATACCCCTACAAGCTGACCCCAGGTTGTAAGAGAATAAAAACTAAAAGAACTACAGATGCTGGAAATTAGAAACAATAACAGAAATTGCTGGAAAAGGTCAGCGGGTCTGGCAGCATCTATAGAGAGAAACCAGAGTTAACAACCAGAAACAAGCCAGAAACCCGAACCACCTTTCCATACATCAAAGAAGTCTCAGAAATGACAGCCAGACTACTAAGACCCCTCGGAATCCTAGTAGCACACAAACCCACCAACACTCTCAAACAAAAACTAACAAACTTAAAAGACCCAGTACAACCCATGGACAAAACCAACGTTGTCTACAAAATTCCATGCAAGGACTGCCACAAACACTACATAGGACAAACAGGAAGAAAGTTAGTCACCAGGATACATGAACACCAGCTAGCCACAAAAAGACATCTCCCCCTCTCCCTCGTAGCCCTACACCCGGAGGGAAAAAAACCCCCATTTCGACTGGGACAACACATCTATCCTGGGACAGGCTAGCAAGACATGCCAGAGAATTCCTAGAGGCCTGACACTCCAACCACAACGCCATAAACAAACACAAAGATCTAGATACCATCTATCAACCCCTCAGAAAACAAACAGGAAATGACATCACCACAAACCCCAGGAACCCCATCCAGGACAAACATATAAATAGAAAGCAGGAGACAACAGCTTCGCTTCACTTGGAGGTCGCCACTGATGATGTTACCTAGCCAGGTAATGAAACGTCTGGATATCAAACCTACAGCTCAGCGAGCAAACCTACACCCTAAATCAGAGTTAACGTTTTGGGTTGAGTGACCCTTCATTAAACCTGTAAACAGGTTTGGAGTTGGTTTGTATGTAAAGCAGAATAAGCCATTCATAAGAACAGGTAACATTCAAATGTCGGATTATTAAAATTACACCCCTTTGTAAGATCACATTCGTAAGTATGAGCATTTACAAGGTGGATGTTCATAAATCCAGGACCCTCTGTACATGTGGCACTATATTGAATGCTTTTTCAAAATTTAATGACACTATATATAAGGGGTTGCTCAGTGGTTAGCACTGCTACCTCACAATGCCAGGGACCCGGGTTCAATCCCAGCCTCAGGTGACTATCTGTCTGTGTGGTGTTTGCACGTTCTGCCCTATCTACGTGGGTTTCCTCTGGGTGCTCCAATTTCCTCCCACAATCCAAAGATGTCCAGGTTAGGTGGATTGGCCATGCGAGGTAGCCCCATAGTGTCCAGGGATGTGCAGGCTGGGTGGATTAGCTCTGGAAAATGCAGGTATTGGGTAAGAGGCATGGGTCTGGGAGGGTTGGTGTAGACCCAAGGGGCTGAATGGCCTGCTTCCTCACTGCAAGGATTCTATGGCTACATTCACTGCTTCCCTTTAACTACCATGCTAATTACATCCTTTAAAAGTTTATCAAACCCACGTGGACTCTGCCAAATCATATCATTTTTGAAGTGCCTTTCTGCTGGGTCCTTTATTATGGATTCCAGCTTTTGCTTGGGGAGTGATGTTAGGTACTAAGCCAATAGGAACCTCTTTTCAGCCACTGTCCTTTCTGAAGTAGCATTGTTACATTTGGTAACCTTCAAACCTGCTTGGCACCATTCTTGAGTCTAAGGAATTCTGAATAATCAGAACCAAATGCAACTGTTATCTCTCCAACCACCTCCATTAGAATCTGACTTTGTATGCCATCAAGCCCAGGGCATTTCTTATCTTTAAGCTCAATCAATTCTTGCAGTACTACTTCTTTAAGAATATGAATTGCTTTAATTCCCTTATTCTCAGAGGGATTTGGTTCTGGTATAGTTTTCATTTCTTCTACTGGGAAGAAAGGTATAAAATATTTGTTTAACATCTCTGCTATTTCCTGACAACCCAATACAATTTCTCCCTTCCTATAAGGGAACTACACTTAATTTTGCAATTCTCTTTTTATTTAACTATTTGTTCAGGCTCTTACAAGCTATTTTAATATTTTAATGTTTTAACATTTCTTGTCAGTTTACCAATTTACTCTAGTTTATCCTTCTTTATCCATTTTTGGGTTTTCCTTTGGTTGATTTCAAAAACGGTCAATTCTCAACCTTACTAATGAACTTTGGCTTCATTTATAAGCCTGTTCTTTTAATCTAAAGCTATCTGATGATACATAGACTAGGAGGCATGGGCTTTAGATTCTCAGGTGATACAGAGGAAGTGGACTGACTGGATTTATCCACAGGATGGCCTCCTTCTGTGCCGCAATGACTGAGTTGCCCCTTCAGGATTCTAGTATTATCTACCAAGATGTCTTTGTGCATATCCCATTGATGTCTGAGTGTACACGGCACTGAGCAATTGTGTGTAAAAGAGAAATCCCACTCTGGGTGCTCTGCTATGCACAGTCATTTTGTACATGTGTTTTTTCTTTGAAGTGAACTGACAACAGTTGGGAGTCCCTGTGGGTTAGCAAATGCAACATTATACCCTGCCCTATTGGATGCGTTAAGCAATAACGTAAGGACAGTGGTAGAAGTGGGAAACTTCCCAGCCTTTAGAAAATCCATGGTTGAGCACTTGAAAGGTAACAGCATTCAAGGCCATGGGCTAAGCACTGCAAAGTGGGATTGGTGTAGCTAGGTTGGTGTGGAAGGGCCTCTTTTGTGCTTTATGCCTATGACTATCCTTAACCTCTTAGCCACTGATAGATCACTTCTTCTGTTTTTGAAGTTTTCACATTTTCGGGCGGCACGGTGGCACGTAATTAGCACTGCTGCCTCGCAGCGCCAGAGACCTGGGTTCAATTCCCACCTCAGGTGACTGACTGTGTGGAATTTGCACATTCTCACCGTGTCTGCGTGGGCTCTCCTCCGGGTGCTCTGGTTTCCTCCCACAATCCAAAAATATGTGCACGTTAGGTGAATTGGCCATGCTAAGTTGCCTGTAGTGTTAGGTGAAAGGGTAATTGTGGGGGAATGGGTCTGGGTGTGTTGCACTTCGGTGGGTCGGTGTGGACTTGTTGGGCTGAAGGGCCTGTTTCCGCACTGTAAGTAACCTTATTGGACATATCTTCCTCAACAACTGTGAAATATTTTAAATGTTTGTCATTTCCTTTTAATTTCCTAAGTTACTTCAGGAATTTCCTCTCAGACCTATGTTATTAGTTTTATTAAGTTTAAGATGCTAGTTTAAGACATGGGCATTTTATCCTTAAGGCTACTCTTCCTTGGACAGCACCTTCCTGAGACTAAGAACTAACTCTGTTCAGCTATACAAGACAAGATCAAAAGTGAGTCTGTTCTTTGGTTTGTTAAACAAATGGTGGGCAAGGAAATTATCTCCCATGACTCCACAAGGTTGTCTTCCATCAACTTTTGTGGATTTGATGCATCTAGTCCACGTGAAGATGAGGATCCCTACGATAGTTATTTCTGGATTCAGACTCTGTCGAACAGTATAGCCAATTCAAGTGACTTTTCTCCCCAAGGGATCCTCTTGGGATTTTCTCAAAAGTTAATTTTTTTTGACATTTACAGACTTTTAAAAAAATTTTCACAAGCTCGTTTATTAGGTGATGATAAAATGTAGGAGCAGAAGGCCATTCTGCTCAGCTAGCTTGCTCTGCCACTCACTGCTGATCTGATAATCCTCAACTCTTACATTTTCCCTTAACCTTTGATTCCCCTATTCATTAAAAATCTACCTCGGCCTTCAACATACTTTGTGACGTTAAAAATCACACAACACCAAGTTATAGTCCAACTGCTTTATTTGGAAGCACTAGCTTTAGAAGTGCTGCTCCTTCACACATCCACCTGATGAAAGAGCAGGGCTCCAAAAGCTAGTGCTTCCAAATAAACCTGTAGGGACTATAATCTGGTGTTGTGTGATTTTTAACTTTACCCACCCCAGTCCAACACCAGCACATCTGCATCATACCTAATGATCCAGGATCTACAGCCCTCTGCAGTAAAGAATTCCAAAGATTCACTGTCGTCAGAGAGAAGAAATTTCTCCTCATCTGAGTCCTAAATGGGTGACCACTTATTCTGAGATTCTGCCCTCTGGTCCTAGACTCTTCCACAAGGGGCAACAAATTTGCCAAGTTCCCTAAGAATATTGTACATTTCAATAAAATTGCTAACCTTCTGTGTTTGTGCTCACTTATGGAGTATGTGGATTTACACAGAAACATGCTTAGAATAATTCATCAACATTCTCAATAATCAAGTCTCTATTCAACCTAAAGCCACAACATACACGGAAAACATTAATTACCTCAGCACAACAGTATTTAAATTGGTACAAGAAAACAGGCAAACATTGTGAGAAGTTGTTTTTCAAACTAGCTGATTCTCATTTCTATACGCAAAACCATCACACAAAATGCACAATCTGCAGGCCTGCAAGGTCACAGATTTTGTGTTTCCATTTAACAGGGCACAAAGCAAAGAGCTACAACCTTATTTTGGACATCATTTCAGATCGGATCTTAGATTTCAATGTCCAATTGAAATAGTATTCATTACACTAGGATCCACTGCACTTTCACTCCAAGAATAATAGCTTCTGATTTTCACAAGCTTATATGAGAAACCTCAGTGATTTTTAAAAATACCTTGGATCCCAGTTAGCATTCTTTGTTGACACGCAACACTATTCTTTCTCCTTTGTAGACTTCCCACACTCCTCTTGCAGTCTCTACCTTCCACCTAATCCTTTTTACAGTCTTCACACACACACACACACCGCAACTATCTTATCCCTGCACACTGCTGTTACAAATAATGTGTTTAATGGCTACCGTTAACTGTTGTGAAAGCAAGTAGTAATATGACTGTATCATGCCAGTACACCACAAACAAATCCCTTTCTCCACACATATATCTTTTCATAAAAAAAAGTTTGCATGCATTATCATTTTGCAGTTAAAACTACCCAATATATTATTAATAAAGATAAGTATCATTTATTAACTAAACTGTACGTTAATTTGAGTCAGTCTCACTTTCGTCAGTGTCTGCACATGCATTTCACCCATCTCTAAACAGTTCAGGTCTTTTAATGTCATGTACACAAGTTGTTGTTGTAAGTTTGTTTGTTGTCTGTTCATTCCTGTGATGATGTTCCTGCCCTGTGGTGTATCATTCCTATGGCGAATTGATTTTCAGAGCTTATTGAGCTGTGGGTGCTTGTTCTTTATTTGAGTCAAAGCTTTTTTTTCTCTCTGTGCTGAGCATCACTGCGCTTCCTTAGCAATGAGCTTGGGTAGGGATTCAAATTCTAAAGACAAATTAAGCAAGAACCCTTCTTCATAGTTAGCAAGTTGGTTCCTGGACTACACCTCCTCCCAGTCTGACTCCTGTAAAAACGCTACTCCTTAATACCAATTCCTCCGCCTCCACTGCATCTGCTCCCAGGAGGATCAATTCCACCACAGAACACACTAGATGGTCTCCTTCTTCAAAGACTGCAATTTCCCCTCCAATGTGGCCAACAATGCCCTCTAGCATATCTCCTCCACTTCCCATTCCCCAGCCCTTGAACCCCACGCCTCCAATTGCAACAAGGACAGAAATGCCCTTCCACCATACCAACCTCTGGTTATAATGCACTATCCTCCATCATTTCCACCACCTACAAACAGACCCCACTACCAGGGATATATATTCCCTCCCCACCCCTGCATGTGTTCCGCAGAGACCATTCCCTCCGTGACTCCCTTGTTACGTCAATGCCCCCATTAGACCCACCCTCTACTTCTGGCACTTTCTCTTGCCACCGCAAATGGTGTAAAGCCTGCACCCACACTTCTCACTTCACCTCCGTCCAAGGCCCCAAATGACCTTCCACATCTGACAGAGATTTACCTGCACTTTCACACATGTCATTCACATAAATGATTTGGATGCGAGCATAAGAGGTACAGTTATTAAGTTTGCAGATGACACCAAAATTGGAGGTATAGTGGACAGCGAAGAGGGTTACCTCAGATTACAACAGGATCTTGACCAGATGGGCCAATGGGCTGAGAAGTGGCAAATGGAGTTTAATTCAGATAAATGCGGGGTGCTGCATTTTGGGAAAACAAATCTTAGCAGGACTTATACAATTAATGGTAGGGTCCTAGGGAGTGTTGCTGAACAAAGACTCCTTGGAGTGCAGGTTCATAGCTCCTTGAAAGTGGGGTCACTGGTAGATAGGATAGTGAAGAAGGTGTTTGGTATAGTTCCTCCCATCGTGTCTCTACGTCCATGGACTCACAGAACAATCACAAGAACTTCCATTGTATTGGGTTCTTAGCTTCATTCATCCTCTTAAGATGTATGTTATTCCATCAAACAGCCTCAACCTTCTTCCGAGGGGTTTGATATATAGGTCACCACTTTGAGCCACTTCATACAGGTTTGTGAAGCTCATGATGTTGCCGGAACCAACAGTATCTACCTGACACTTCACATTCACTTAATGCTCTCTGCCTGCAGTTGTTATTCTAGCCATCACAAACCATTTATTACATTTAGACCTGACAACAACAACCTGTTGTATGGTGTGGAGTGATTCTTCACAATCATTGACTGACATCTCTCCAGCAACTATCTTTCTAGGATTGCTTTGCTTTTTTTCAGCTAAGCATTTAGATAAGATTCCCTACTGCGTGGAAGCAGGCCATTTGACCCAACAAGTCCACACTGACCCTCCAAAGATTAATCCACCCAGACACATTTCCCTCTGACTAATGCACCTAACACTATAGGCAATGTAGCATGGCCAATTCACCTAACCTGCACGGTGGGACTGTTTGGACTGTGGAGCACCCAGAGATTCTCTTCAGCCACCTTTTCTTATCCAACTCCTTTGACTTCTCCTGGCAGACACTGGACTTGGCAGATGAAGCTCTTCGATCCAGAAAAGCCCCGCTTTCTCCGCCTCGGTTTAAGACACTAACGAGTTCCCCAGTCTGGCCATCAGCCTTCCCTCCCAGCTCTTGTCTCCTCCTCCACCACCCTGACCCCAAGCAGACACTTCCCCAGTGACTCCCTCTTTGACAGCCCTTACATTCCAATTACAGAGCCTATCAACAGCAGAGAATCCCCCTGTATTTGAGGAGCAGTTCTTCACCATTTCCTTCCACTCTCCTTATGGGGTTGACTTTTCTCTGGCTGGGTTCTCTGTAGAACTCATTGCTGCTAAAGGCCATTGAGGCCAGGTTGTTGAGGGTATTTAAGACAAAGATGGATAAGTTCTTGATTAGTAAGGGGAGTGAAGGTTAATGGGGAGAAGACAGGAGAATGGGTTGAGAAGCATATCAGAGTCTAGATTAGAGTGGTGCTGGAAAAGAAGGTTAGGCAGCACCCTGCCTCTATTCCTGATGAAGGGCTTTTGCCCAAAACATCGATTTTCCTGCTCCTCGGATGCTGCCTGACCTGCTGTGCTTTTCCAGCACCACTCTAATCTAGACTCTGGTTTCCAGCATCTGCAGTCCTTGTTTTTACCCTGAGAAGCATATCAGCCATGATCAAATGGTGAAGCATATGTGATGGGCTGAATAGTCTGCTCCACTACCTTATGGATATAGAGTCATAGTCATACAGCATGGAAACAGACCCTTCAGTTGGACTAGTTCATGCTGAACATAATCACAAACTAAACTAGCTGCTGGCTCATTTCCCTCCAAATATTTTCTATTCATGTACTTATCTAAATATCTTTTAAATGTTGTCATTATGCCCACATCCATGACTTCCTCAAGAAGTTCATTCCACACGTGAACCACGCTTTGTATAAAAATTTGCCCCCATGTCTTTTTCAAGTCTCTCTTCTCTATTGTGCCCCCTATCCTTGAAACCCCTCAAACTCGGGAAAAGACAACTAACGTTAACCCTATCTATACGCCTCATTATTTTGTAAACTTCTAAAAGGTCACTTCTCAACCTCCTATGCTCCACTGAGAAAAGTCCCAGTCTATCCACCCCTTATTTACAACTCAAACCTTCCATATTCAGCAACATCCTGGTAAATCTCTTCACCTTATGGTTGCCCCATGAGTGAATTGCCCTGAGTGTTTTGGGGATTTCCGTTGGTGGATTTGCCCACTTACCCTGTAGCATGGATAAGTAATGTTAGAGGCCTCTAATGCCCATATGTATCCAACTTCATGGTCTGCCCAGCAAGGTCTCTCCCTTGAACTGTCATTGAGTCATCCTTCATCATCAAGGCCACACCCATCTTTTGCTATTTTACTGGTTTCTGAAATATCTCATACCCGAGTACTTTTAGTTCCCATCCGCATCTTTGTAATGGCTAGTAGTTCAAAACTATTTATCTCTATTTACTCAATTAATTCATTTATCTTGTTGTGAGTGTTTAGCACATTCAGATAAAGTACCTTTAATTTCAACTTCTCCCTATTTTTCTCTGGTTTGACCTTATTCACTGATGGACTATTACCACTAAACTCTCTGTCCTTCCTGTCACACACTCTGTTTATCTTTAAGCAAATCGCTACATTGATCTATGGCCTCGAATTCTCTCTTTAGTTTTATAAATTTCCCTTCAGTTAATCTCTCCGTGTTCCTTTTCATTTAAAATTCTTCCTACGCTCCTGTTATTGGATTTACCAGAACTCTTGTTCTAGCCCAGCTTAATTTATGGTACAGCCCCTCCAAATGTAGCCAGTATAGGGGCCATGAAATCAAAACCTCTGCCTCCTACAGCATCCCTTGAGCCAGAAATTCAACTTTGAGCCATTTGACCCCATGCCAATTTGCATGTGCTTCAGGTAGTAATCGCAGAGATAGGTAAAGAGAAAACTTCATATATTTTGACTTCAGTTAATCTTGTTTTTTGATTAAATTTCAGCTGGCAGCCGTGGACCACAGTGAGGTGTTACACAGGTTTTCCCTCTCATTCCCTGAGGCCATTCCTTTGGTTGTGCTGCTAATAATAACTCCAGGGTCAGGCCACAAATGTAAGTTATCCAGACCTCAGGAAAAAAGTGAAAAGGAAATCCTAGCACATGGGAAGACGGTTGTGGTTGTTGGAGGTCAGTCATCTCAGCTCCAAGACATCTCTGCAGGAGTTCCTCAGGATGTGTCCTACGCCCAACCATCTTCACCTGCTTCATCAACGACCTTCGTCTCCATCATATAGTCAGGAAGTGGGGATGTTCACTGATGATTGCGCCACATTCAGCGCCATTCAGACTCCTCAGATACAGTCCATGTTCAAATGCAATAAGGTCTGAACCATATCCAGATCTTGGGTTGACAAGTGGCAAATAATATTTGCTTCACACAAATTTGATTCACACAATGACCATATCCAAAAACGAGAAGAAAAGAGTAACTCTTTGATGTTCAATTGCCCACTATCAACACCCTGGAGGTATTACTGACCAGTAGCTGAGCTGGTCTAGCCATATAAATACTATGGCCACAAGGTCAGGTCAGAGGCTATAAACCCAGCAGTGAGCAACTCACCTTCTGACTCCCCAAATGTCTGTCTACAATCTACAAGGCCTATGTCTGGAATGTGATTGGATACTCCCAATTTGTTTGGGTGGGTGTAGCCCCAACAACACTTGTCCATGACCAAGCAGCCTGTTAGAGAGGCATTCTCTTCCCCACCTTAAATATATACTCCTTTCACCACCAATGCACAGTGGCAGCAGCAAATTCCAGTTACAAGATACAAAAAAGCAACTCACCCTTTGACGGCACCTGTCAAACTTATAACCACTACTGTCGAGGATGATAAAAGCATCAAATGTATTGAAGCATCACTTCCAAGTTCTCTTCCAACCCACACATCATTCTGACTTGGAAATATCTTTCACTGATTTTGGGTCAAAAACATGGAATTCCCTTCCTAAGAGCATTGCGGGTGTCTGCTATAGTTGAACAAGAGCAAGGTGAACAAGATAGGGAAATTATTGGAAAAATTGCTGAGAGAAAGCATTAATCAATACTTGGAAAGGCAGCAAAAGATCATGGATGAGGTAAAAACAATGACTACAGATGCAGGAAAGCAAATACTGGATTAGTGGTGCTGGAAGAGCACAGCAGTTCAGGCAGCATCCAACAAGCAGCGAAATCGACCTTTCGGGCAAAAGCCCAAGACCATGGATGGTCAACCCAGATTTATTGGAGGGACATCCTCACTAACTATCCTAGTTGAACTTTTTGAAAAAGTAACTATATTGATGCAGTTGATGTGGTTTATATGGACTTCAGTAAGGTCCGACATGGAAGGCTGGCCCAAAAAATAAGAGCTGAGGCAAGTTGGCAAACTGCCAAACCCCAAACGTAGCTTGCAAATAGGAGACAAAGGGTGATGGTGGAGAGTTACTTTTTGTGATTGGAAGCCTATGGCAAGTGGTGTACCACAGGGATCGGTGCTGGGACCCTTGATGTGGAAAGTATAATCAGTAAGTTTGCAGATGACAGGAAACATAGTGGTACAATTGATAATAAGGAGGATGATGTCAGGTTACAATCTGACATTGACCAACTGGTAAACTGGGCAGGGCAATGGAATTTAATCCTGATAAGTGTGAACGAATGCATTTTGGAAGATCTAATAAGGGAAGGATATACACATTGAATGGCATGTCTATAGGAGTGCTGAGGAACAAAGACCCCTGAAGGTGTCAGCACATGTAGACAGGGCAGTGAAGAAGGCATATGGAATGCTTACCTTCATTAACTGGGATGCAGAATATATGAGATGCAACTTTATAGAGCATTGGTTAGGCCACAGATGGAATACTGTGTGCACTGCTGGTTGCCACACTATTGGAAGGACCCTTTGCAATGCAGAGGAAATAAAAGAGATTCACTAGGATGCTGCCTGGAATGGAACATCTCAGTTAAAAGAAGAGACTGGATAGACTGGGTTTATTTTCTCTGCAGCAGAGGAGACTAAGGAGGGATCTTACTGAGGTATACAAAATCATGAGAGGCATAGACAGGGTAGATCGTGAGAATGCTTTCCCCATGGCAGACATGTCTAAGACCAGAAGGAATAAGTTAAAGGTGAGGAGTAAATGGTTTACAGGGGATCTGAGGAAACATTTTACACCCAGAAGGTTGTGGAAGTATGGAATGCATTGCCTGAGAGGGTGGTGGAAGCAGGTACTATCACAACAAGTGAGAAACACCTGACAGGAGATAATAGACGATGGACAAAATGCAGGTAAATGAGATTAATGTCGTCTGGTGTTTGGTGGTCAGAATATAAATGATGGGCAGAAGGACCTGTTTCCATGCTGTATAACTCTGACTCTAACAGGCTCATCACCATCTTCTCAAGGGCAATGAGGGATGAGCACTAAATGCTACCCAGATAGGGTAGAAATGTCAGGAGTACCTGTAAATGGTATGGACACAGACAGCTTCGAAAGGGGTAGATTTGCGCTCTAAACAGTGATTAACTAATGGTTTACAAGTGGAGTCAAAATTCTATGATTGCCAAAATGTATTTTGAAGATGTGATGGTTTGAGGAGTGCCACTGGATGAATTTCAATGGTTGGACAAATGTGAAGTGATGCATTTTGGAAGATCTCCTGCAGGAGATAAGTATTTTAGTAAATGGCAGAATTCTTGGAAGTGTTGACCTACAGAGGGATCAACTGTGGACCTACACAGGTCCACAGTGGCAACACAAGTGGTTAATGTCATCAAGAAGGTTAGCAATTCCGGAAAGTGTGAAAATAGATAAGTCCTCTGGGCCAAATGGGTTTTATCCGAGGATTCTCTGGGAAGCTACGGAGGAGATTGTAGAGCCTTTGGCTTTGATTTTTATGTCGTCATTGTCTACTGGAATAGTGCCAGAAGACTGGAGGATAGCAAATGTTGTTACCTTGTTAGGAAGGGGAATAGAGACAATCCTGGTAATTATAGACCTGTAAGCCTCACTTCAGTTGTTGGTAAAGCGTTTGAAAGCATTATAACAAATAGGATTTATAATAACCTAGAAAGGAATAATTTGATTAGGGACAGTCAACACAGTTTTGTGAAGGATAGGTCATGCATCATAAACCATACTGAGTTCTTTGACAGGTGACCAAACAGGTGGATGAAGGTAAAGCGGTTGATGTGGTGTATATGGATTTCAGTAAAGCATTTGGTAAGGTTCCCCATGGTAGGCTATTGCAGAAAATATGGAGGAATGGGATTGAGGATGATTTATCGATTTGGATCAGAAATTGCCTAGCTGTGCAGGTCAGGTGAATTGGCCATGCTAAATTGCCCGTAGTGTTAGGTAAGGGGTAAATGTAGGGGTATGGGTGGGTTACGCTTCGGCGGGGCGGTGTGGACTTGTTGGGCCGAAGGGCCTGTTTCCACACTGTAAGTAATCTAATCTAATCTAATCTAAAGACAAAGGGTGGTGATTGATGGGAAATGTTCATCCTGGTGTTCAGTTACAAGTGGTGTATTACAAGGATCTGGTTTGGATTACTGCTGTTTGTCATTTTTATAAATGACCTGGATGAGGGTGTAGAAGGATGGGTCAGTAAATTTGCGGATGACACTAAAGTTGGTGGAGTTGTGAACAGTGCAGAAGGATGTTGCAGGTTACAGAGGGACATAGATAAGCTGCAGAGCTGGGCTGAGAGTTGGCAAATGGAGTATAATGTGGAAAAGTGTGAGGTGATTCACTGAGGAAGGAGTAACAGAAATACAGGGTACTGGGTTACTGGTAAGATTCTTGGTAGTGTGGATGAGCAGAGAGATCTCGGTGTTCACGTGCATAGATCCTTGAAAGTTACCATCCAGGTTGATAGGTTGTTAAGAAGGCATACGGTGTGTTAGCTTTTATTGGTAGAGGGATTGAGTTTCAGAACCATGAGGTTATGCTGCAGCTGTACAAAACTCTGGTGCGGCCGCACTTGGAGTATTGTGTACAGTTCTGGTCGTTGCATTATAAGAAGGATGTAGAAGCATTTGAAAGGGTGCAGAGGAGATTTACTAGGACGTTGCCTGGTATGGAGGGAAGGTCTTATGAGGAAAGGCTGAGGGACTTGAAGCTATTTTGGTTAGAGAGAAGAAGGTTGAGAGGTGACTTAATTGAGACATACAAGAAGATCAGAGGACTAGATAGAATGGATGGTGAGAGCCTTTTTTCCTTGGATGGTGGTGGCTAGCACGAGAGGATATAGCTTTAAATTGAGGGGTGATAGATATAGAACAGATGTCAGAGGTATTTTCTTTACTCAGAGAGTAGTATGGGCACTGCCTGCAACAGTAGTTGAGTCGTCAACTTTAAGGGCATTTAAATAGTCATTGGGTAAACATATGGATGATAATGGAATGGTGTAGGTTAGATGTGCTTCAGATTGTTTTCACAGTACAGTGTAACACTGAGGGCCGAAGGGTCTGTACTGTGCTGTAATGTTCTATGTTCTATAATCTATGCTCTAATCTATGGCATGCTTGCCTTCATCTGTTGGGAAATAGAGTATAAAATTAACAAGGCGAAATTGAGGATTGCATTCCTGATGAAGGGCTCCTGCCCAAAATGTCGATTTTCCTGCTCCTCGGATGCTGCCTGACCTGCTGTGCTTTTCCAGCACCACTCTAATCATGACTATAAAATTGGCAAGTCATGTTCCAGGGAGAAAGTGAGGACTTCAGATGCTGGATGAGAGTGTGGTGCTAGAAAAACACAGCAGGTCAGGCAGCATCCGAGGAGCTGGAGATTCGACATCTCGGGCATAAGCCCTTCATCAGGAATTAAGTCATGTTGCAGCTACATAGAACTTTAGTTAGTCCATGTTTTGAATATTCCGGACAGCTCTATCAGAGGGACGTGAAAGCTGTGGAGGGGGTACAGAAAAGGTTTACCAGGATGTTGCTTGGTTGGGAGGGTATTACCTATGAGGAGAGATTGAACACACTTGATTTCTTTTCAACTGAACATTGGAATCTGAAGGGGGGACTTGATTGAAGTTTACAAAATTATGAGGCATAAATTGAATGGATATTGGAGTCTTTTTCCCAGGTTAGAAATGCTAATTACTGAGGGACATAGGTTTATGGTGAATGGGGAAGTTTACAGGAAATGTGAGTTGCAAGTTTTTACACAGAGGGTGGTAAGCGCATAGGTTGTGCTATCAGAGGAGTTTGCAGAAGAAAATATAAGGGCAACAGTTAAGAGGCATCTTGACAGATATACGAACAGGAGAAAGTGAGGACTGCAGATGCTGGGATCAGAGTCGAGAGTGTGGCGCTGGAAAAGCACAGCAGGAAAGGCGGCATCCGAGAAGCAGGAGAATCGACGTTTTGGGCTGATTCCTGATGAAGGGCTTATGCCCGAAATGACGATTCTCCTGCTCCGTGGATGCTGCCTGACCAGATAGAAGGAGGGAATAGAAGAATATAGGTTACATGCAGACAAAGGCTTTTAGTTTAGACAGGAGTCATGTGTCAGCACAGTCTTGGTGGGCCGAAGGACCTGTTCCTGTGCCGTACTGTTCTTTGGTTCTTTAACTATCTCAGCTGAATGACCTCCCTCATCGCTCCATATCTTTACAAGTTTGTGAAAATGTCCTTACAACTTGTAACACTAATTTGTGGTTCATCGCTTCAGCCCTGCCACAATTGTTTGCAGGATATATGTGTTAATAATATCCTCAAAACATTAACAGTCAAATAGTACTGGAATGTCAGTTTCAATGTGTAAAGATTGTTTGATTACTCAGAGATGATTGTGCCTCATAAACTGGATTTTTCACAGAACTCATCTCCAGTCCATTACGGGGGTTTAGTAACACATTGACTGTGCCAATGGACGACTAATCTTGTGGCTAATCTCTACTTAAATTCCCATTGTGGCATTTTGTAAATTCCAGTACAATTTAGAATGTATGGGTGGACAGGGGGCAGATGACATTTAATGCAGACAAGAATGAAGTGATTCATTTTGATAGGAAAATGTGTAGGGATAATATAAAATAAAGATGACAAACCAAAGGGGTTGCATGAGCAAAGGGACTTGGGGTTCCATGTGCAGAATCATTAAAGGTTGCCAGGGACCTGGGTTATATGCCAGGGACCTGGGCTCAATTCCACCCTCAGGCGACTGTCTATGTGGAGCTTACATGTTCTCCCCGTGTCTCCCTGAGGTTCCTACCCACACTGAAAATGTGTTGCTGGAAAAGCGCAGCAGGTCAGGCAGCATCCAAGGAGCAGGAGAATCGACGTTTCGGCCATGAGCCCTTCTTCAGGGAGCCCTTCTTCCTGAAGAAGGGCTCATGCCCGAAACGTCGATTCGCCTGCTCCTTGGATGCTGCCTGACCTGCTGCGCTTTTCCAGCAACACATTTTCAGCTCTGATCTCCAGCATCTGCAGTCCTCACCAATTCCTACCCACACTCCAAGGATATGCCGGTTAGGTGGTTGGCCATGTTAAATTGCCCAGTGTACAGGGATATGCAGGCTGGATGGATTACCCACATGGGAAATGTGGGGGTTACAGGGATGGGGTGGGTCTGGCTGGAATGCTGTTTGGAGGGTCAGTATGGGTCAAATGGCCTGCTTCCACACTGTAGGGACTCTGATGGCCTTACCAGTTGCACACATGTTACAGAGAACACATACTGAAAAATTATTTATTGAAACATGTACTGACAACATCGATCTCCCAGAGAAACATGTCACGGAACATGGAAACAGGCCCTTCAGCCCAACTTGCCAATGCTGCCCTGTTTTCACAATTAAACTAGTCCCATCTGTCTGTGTTTGGTCCTCCATAGCTATCCCATCCAAGTATCTGTCTAAATGTTTCTTAAATGACAAAATTGTACTCACTTCCACCACTATCTTTGGCAGCTCATTCCAGACACTTGCCACTCTCTGTGTGAAAACAATTGCCCCTCTGGACCCTTTTCAGTGGAGCAATCAAACTATGGATGTGCAAGAGGCCAGAATTGCACATGTGCAGAAATCTGAAGGGCACAATGTGGATGTATGATGTAACTAGAAATGTGCATTGTACCAACTGAGGGCAGCACAGGCTGTCTACCTACATCCATAGACCATAGATCAGTAACGGGCACCTGGGTAAGGGTCTACTCTGTGTCTCAGGTAGGAGCGCAACCATTCCAGGAAAGGGGAGTAACGAAGATGGAAAAATTAGCGAGAAGATTAAGAAAATCTAATGAGATGTAGAGCATGTGGTGAGAGAATGAATGACGGCATTTGTAGTCAAGAGGAGGATGGAAATTGGATCAAATGATGATGCCCGTGGAGAATATTAGCACATGGTAACCATTGTATGTGGCTTTCTGACACTGAAAGGCCCAGTAACAATGTTATCTAATAACGTTGTAGTCTATAGTTATTATGACAGAAATGTTGACTGTTACCAGTCTAATACATAAATTACACTGAAAGTTTCAGATACAGTGATATTTTGGAACAGAACAATGCTCATTGAACAGCTGGTTCTAATGTCAAACAGTTAAAAAGGTTAAGCTCTGACCCAAAGGAAAATAATACTATTGCTCAGGCAAGACTACATTTGCACCTTTTAGATTGGTAAATTGTCATTTTTCCTGGTGGTTATTATGGCAACATTAACAGGTGGGAACTTAATCCACATGTAGATCCTATTTAATTTTCATTAACTGGCTCTGAAAAATATTATCAACTCAAAAAGCATGATGTTACCATGGCAACGCACACTTGGCAGTGGACTGAGCGCATAATGACGATGATGGAATCGTTATATTAATCACATCTGGATCAATAGATTCCTGTTTCTAAAACACAAACAACTGCATCACAAAGCAGTTCATTTGTTGCCATTGACATGATGGCAGCATTGCAGAAGGATCATTTTTCTGAGATATTTACTTTTGGGATGACAATGCTGACATTAATGGCCATCCCCAGCTGATTTGGGAGGGTTCAGGCGATATTGTGGGATAAAAAGCATCGAAGTGGATGATCAGCCATTATATTGAATGGCAGGAGAAGCTCAATGGGCTGAATGGCCTACTCCTGCGACTGTGTTGCTGTGGAATGGTAAATATTGGCCTTATTCTTGAACTGCATGTGATAAAAGTGATCCCTTGAAGGCGTTAGGAGGTATTTTCTTTTGTCTTAGTGATGATGAAGTCATGATGGCACATGCATCTGGCAGGTCAAACATAAGCTGATGGTGTTTCCATGATATTGATGTTTTTGTCCTTCACAGCATTGAAAGTCACAAATAAGGATTGATGGGGGGGTGGGGGAAGGCAAATGTTCCAAAGAAGACATATGTCTGAACCCTCCCCAACTTCTTCCCTAATCCTCAAAAACACAGTGTCTTCATATGACCACTCACCCCTCCCTACCCATCCCCACCACACTTTGAAATAAATGGATGCTGGAAATGGCTTTACCCATAGGATTTTGGCCTCAAAATTGTGGGCCTCATCTATTTCAGTCCTGGAGTTGATTAGATTAGATTCCCTACAGTGTGGAAACAGGCTCTTCAGCCCAACAAGTCCACACCGACCCTCCGAAGAGTAACCCACCCAGACCCATTCCTCTCTGACTAGTGCACTAACACTATGGGCAATTTAGCATGGCTAATTGACCTGACCTACACATCTTTAGACTGTGGGATGAAACCAGAGCACCAGGAGGAAATCTGCACAGACACAGGGAGAACATGCAAACTCCACACAGATAGTCACCCAAGGCTGGAATCAAACCTGGGACCTTGGTGCTGTGAGGCAGCAGTGCTAACCACTGAGCCACTGAGCTGCCCCATTGATGATGTTGACATCCCTAATCCTGGAAAGTTGAGGCCAACTATAGCAGTCCCAGCCAGTTTCAACCAGGAATACAAATCCAGGTCAACTTGGCCTTTATGGCTGACCATTCTCACCTAAAGCTACACAAAAGCTCTTGATTCAAATCAGAAAAGTCCTTGTGAACTTTAATATCCTTTGCCGGGACTTCTTTCTCCATTCTTTGTTCCTCTGAAGTGAGCACTTCCAGCAGCAACACAATCAATCCCAGCAAATCAGCTCAGCAAAGGCAGAGGCTACTTAAGGAAAGCAGAGGCCTGTATGTGGTTCTACAGGAGAAGTGCATCACTCTGTTCTCTTACCAAGTGTTTCAATGGGGAAGGTGATGATTTCACATTGTAACCTTGGTTTAGCAGCTTTTTGGGTTCTCTTGGAAATTGGATTACAAGATAAAGAGCAAAAGCTTATTGGCTGCTACAAGTACGTTGACAGACCTACAGTGGCTCAACACATATATAGGAGTTATTGTACTGTATTCTTTCAAGTGCTAAAGAGATTTATAGTGAAGGATCAACTAGATAGACCAAGTAGCAATAAATATCTTTGCTTTTTACTAGAGCAGGTCAGAGCTGGCTATGCTGCAGCCATTTTCCTGACTTCCCAAAATTTGTTCATCATCTGGTCATGAATGAAATGGAATACTTTCCACTTGCCTGCATGCAGATAGTGTTGCTGAACAAAGAGATCTTGGAGTGCAGGTGCATAGCTCCTTGAAAGTGGAGTCGCAGGTAGATAGGATAGTGAAGAAGGCGTTTGGTATGCTTTCCTTTATCGGTCAGAGTATTGAGTACAGGAGTTGGGAGGTTATGTTGCGGCTGTACAGTACATTGGTTAGGCCACTGTTGGAATATTGCATGCAATTCTGGTCTCCTTCCTATCATAAAGGTGTTGTGAAACTTGAAAGGGTTCTGAAAAGATCTATGAGGATATTGCTAGAGTTGGAGGATTTGAGCTATAGGAAGAGGCTGAACTGGCAAGGGCTGTTTTCCCTGGAGCATTGGAGGCTGAGGGGTGACCTTATAGAGGTTTACAAAATCATGAGGATTTCATAGGATAAATAGAGAAAGTATTTTCCCTGGGGTCGGGGGAGTCCAAAACTGGATGGCATAGTTCGAGGGTGAGAGGGGAAAGATATAAATGTTTACGCAGAGAGTGGTACATGTATGGAATGAGCTGCCAGAGGAAGTGGTGGAGGCTAGTTCAATTGCAACATTTAAAAGGCATTTGGATGAGTATATGCATAGGAAGGGTTTAATGGGATATGGGCCGGGTGCTGGCAGGTGGGGCTAGATTAGGTTGGAATATCTGGTTGGCATGGACGGGTCGGACCGAAGGATCTGTTTTCGTGCTGTACATCTCTATGACTCTATGACAGTAGGTCACTCGATTTGCTGCCCAATCCAAGCATTATCCAGCCAAATCCACAGATCACCCTGAGATGGGTACTGCTGTTTCTTCACCATCTCTGGGAATAAAACCTGGAATATCTACCTGAGTGTACTGTGGTTGTATCTACACCACATAGACTGCAAGAGTCCAAAACTGAGGCTCATCCCTGCTATCACTAGAGAAGTGCAGATGGATAATAAATGCTAACCTCATAAGTAAAGTGCTACTCAATATCTCCTCCATTGCAAAGATCAAAAGTTCCAACCTGCGTTACTCTGCCTTTTTTCACCTACACCTCATGTACAGCAGAAACCATCATCTTTGCCTTTGTCACCTTCTGACCTAAGTATTCTAATTTTCTTCTGACCAGCTTCTTATTTTCCACCCTCAGTACACTTCCAACTCACTCAAATGTTGCCCAGATCCAATCCTACTCAGGCTTTGAATTCCACCATGGAAATTTGAATTTACTAAAACTCTGGAACAAAAAGCTGGCCTAATGGCAACTATGTAATCATTGTCGATTCTTGTAAAAACCCATCTGGTTCACTAATGTCTTTTAGAGAAGGGAATCTGCTATAGATACCAGATCTGGCTTAAGTGTGACCCGAGACCCACAGAAATGTGATTAACTCTTCACTGAAATTTGGGCAATTAGGGATGGGCAATAAATGCTGGCCTAGCCAGCGATGCCCAGATGTCTTGACCAAATATAAAAAAAAGTCCTGCCCTAAATATCACTTTATTAGTCACCATTGTTAACATTAAGACTGAACCAGACTGTTCACAATGTTGGTATGGTAACTAACCCTGAGACAAACGTCCAGGCACATACTCATACATGTGCTCAGACTGCACATTCCCCCTTCCATAATGTCACCCAGATTCATCCTGTCTAGTGCGTCTGCTGCTGAAACCCTCAATCATGTCTTTGTCCTGGCTGGACTTGACCATTCCAATGTGATTCTAGCAGGTTTCCCACTACCTTCCATGAACTTCAGATCATCCAAACTTCTGCTGTCCACATCTTAACTCATGTCAAAACCTGTTCACACGTGCCTACTGAGCTAAATTTCCTTCTGGGTCAAGCAATGATTTGATTTGAAAATTCTAATCTTGTTACGATTTTTCCACACCCTCACTGTTCTCTGTTATTCCAATCACCTTCTGCTCCACAACTCTCCATGATATTGGTGCTTGCACAATTTTAGCACCTTGTGCAGCTGTGTCTTCAACTCTCTTGGTGCTAAGTTTTAGACTTCCCTATCTGTATCTCTTTACCTCGCTACTTCATAGGCGATTCCTTAAAAGTTTACAAACTTGTCATAACCTTTGGTCATCTGACCAATTGTTCCCCATGGTAGCTCAGTGTCATGTTTACTTGACAATTTATTACGTGAGCAGGGCTACATAAGTATAAGATGTTGTTGATGAATTGCATGGGCTTCAGGTTCTACTTTACAGTTCGTGTCTCCATGCTTACATTCCTTCATAGCTTCCTCCCTCCTTGTCTTTGGAATCTCCATTAGTACCACAATGTCCCATGCCTCTCACTCTGATTCTAACCCTTTGTACACCAACCCCTCACTTTTCCCTATTGTTCATTATCCTGCATTCAACCACCCATTTATGCACTACCTGTTGATATTTTCTCCCTCTCTAGATTAGATTAGATTAGATTAGATTACTTACAGTGTGGAAACAGGCCCTTCGGCCCAATAAGTCCACACCGCCCCGCCGAAGCGCAACCCACCCATACCCCTACATCTACATCTACCCCTTACCTAACACTACGGGCAATTTAGCATGGCCAATTCACCTGACCTGCACATCTTTGGAGTGTGGGAGGAAACCCACGCAGACACGGGGAGTATGTGCAAACTCCACACAGAGAGTCGCCTGAGGCGAGAATTGAACCTGGGTCTCTGGCGCTGTGAGGCAGCAGTGCTAACCACTGTGCCACCGTGCCGCCCAGTTTCTAGTTTCTAGTTTCTAGTTTTCTCTGTTCCCTGAGGACACTTTTTAAACTGATCCTCTTTGACCATTTCTGGTAAAGCCACCCAAACAGATTGCATCTTCTCATTGGTATCCATTTATTTCAAATTGCACCTCATAGAGTATCTTGCTACATGAAATGTATGACACAAATGCTAAGTTGTTGCTGTTGAACCAGTGGATAATTTAACAATTAGCAACAGTATGTGCACAGAGACACTTTGGGACAATTCTCACCTAACCCAGTTGGCAATTCTGGCCTTACACACTGCCCAACTCAACTTCATAACATTATAAAATCAATGTCCCACTTGATCCTCTGGGCTTCCTGCTCAGTGTGTATCGCTTAAACTGCTCTTTGCATTTGTTTAAAGATTGTGGGCATTGCTGGCTATGTCAGCATTTATTACCCATTTCTAATTGCCCAGAGGGCAGTTAAAATTCAATCACATTGTTGTGGTTCTGGAGTCACATGTGGGCCAGCCCAGGTAAGGATGGCAGATTTCCTTCCCTGAAGGATATTAGTGAACCAGGTGGGTTTTTATCAGAACAATTGATAATGGTTACAGTCACCATGAGACAACGTCTTTATTCCTGATTTGTACTGAATTCACTTTTCACTCTCTGCCATGGTGTGGTTATTTACTTGAAGATTGAGTGGCCTTTAAACAAAGTCACAAATTAGGAACTGTAGTAGAGCACTAGGCCTTTTGAGTGTGTTATGCCATTCAACAAAATCATGGCTGACCTGATTATGACCTCAACTCCATGTTCCTCACTAACTCTGGGAAAAACTGGCTCCCTTTTAACCAAAAATCTGGTTACCCCTGTCTTAAAGGTTTTCGGTGAATCTGCCTCCACCTCTTTCTGGGGTATAGAGTTCTGAAGAGCCATGACCTTTCTGAAATTCAAAATGTTAAAATTTTGATAGTTGGTAAATTGACCCAAGCCCTATTCGTTCTGCTTGCCATAGACTAGCGTTCATTTAGTGATCTTCCCTGAGGGAAAAATCCTTTCTGGAACAACCCAAGGCAGACTGCAGAGGGGAAAGATCTGCAAGAGTGGATTGGATGGAAGAAACAGAGTGCCTTGATATTGCTTCCATTTCACTGAATGGACGGAGAAAAAGGAAATGGCCAGGGTCAGTTAGGAGTGTGCATTCACTGTCACTCTATTCTTGCTGCACTCCACCGAGCAATACTCAACACTGGGTGGAGTTTGGTGTAGTCGTAAGGCCGTTGGACTAGCAATCCAGAACCCTAGGTTAGTATTTTGCGGATATGGGTTAGAATCGAGGCAGGGATTGAATTTTTAATGTAATAAGTGCCGAGAATAAACAGCTAGCCTAATGGTGACCATGTAACTAATTGTTGTAAAAACTCATCTGGTTCACTAATATCTTCGAGAGAAGGAAATCTGACACCCTTACATTGAAAGAAAGGCTATAAAGTCTAACCCAATGTTAACTTGCCGTGACTTTTGACCTGGGCCTAGAGTTTGGCAGCAGCGAATTCTTCAACCTGACCTGCGGACTGCTGGTGCAGGGTAGAGAGTCCAATGTCATCCTGAGTGAATCGTGCACTATGGGAGGTGCTGTCTTTCAGAGAGATGTTAAACTGGGACACAGTCTGCTTTCTGATGTGGATGCAATAGATCTCAAGGTACTATTCCAGAGAAGAGAAAAAGACAGCTACTTCTCGAAAGCACTGGTCAATATTGACTCTCAGTTAACATCACAAAGCAGAGCTACATGCTTATAATCCCAGCGTTGTTTGTGGGATCTTGCTCGTTGCATTTTGGGTGCCACTTTTCCGACTTTACAAGAATTGTAAAGAATTGCAAGAATTGCTGAATAATTTCAGTCGGGGTTAAGCACTCTGAGACTTTCTGTTGCTTGGGAGAGGCGCTATGCAAATGCATGTCTTCCTTTCCCACTTTTCACGGCTCAGCACCCTCCAAGTTTGAAACTTACCAATAATGGTGAAACTAACAAACAGACACTGTAACTGGATAGAGGGATACTGTAGAGAGGGCAGGATGATAGGCAGAAAAGTGATCATTTTGGTGGAAGCTTTCAGCAGGGAACCTGGAAGCAGCTCCATGAATTAAAGATGGCAAAAAGGCAGCGAGATCAAAGTAGGAGTGTTAACAGCGATGCAGTGGATGTCAACAGTTATAGGGTCTGAATAAAAAGGGAAGGGATTGTCTTTCAGAAATGAATCCACAGGAGGTTTCCCAATTCTTAGCTGGCTATTAGCCCTGCACTGAAGAATGCATTGTATCGCCGATGTATAAATCTCCCGAGATTCTTTTCAGGCAAACTTTGAAATTCAAGAAAATACATGTGGCATTGGCAATTGCTTTAAAACAATAGTGTCAATTATGGCAGCTTCACTCTGGTGCCATTGCTAAATTACATTTCAGAAAGCACTCCATTTAATAATAATTGAGTTCTGGACCAATACACATTGCTGAGGGCCCAGTTTAACTTCGAATGAAACCAGAAAGTGATCTCCCCGGCTGTCTGCTTGCTATTGTAAAGGATTAACGCTGTCCTACATTACACCATGATTGTTATTTCATGAAACTAACGCCCCTGGGAAAAATGAGAACTCTTTCATTCACTGACTTTCCTGGTCAGGTTTTCCTCCTGTCCCTACATTTTCTGAAAGCATGATCTGTTTGCATAGGCATCGATCTTAAAATTGTGGGCCCTCTTCTCAAAGTGATCAGGCTTCACAGATCGGTGCCAGCAGGGACTGTCAGCATGCTATTCAATGACAGTAGCCATCACACTCTTTTCCTTTTGTGCCAATTCCTGTGGTGTGAATGCAAAATTTTTCGAAATGTTACAAGTTTGATCAACTTAAAAGTAGCAGTTCCTTCTTCTGGTATATCGCTGCAAGCACTTTTTAAATGTGACTTTTCCTTCGAATCTTTTTAATCATACATGAGGTGTGGGCATCACTAGATAGGCCAGCATTTTTTGCCCATCCCTAATTACCAGAGGGCAATGAAGAGTTACAGAGATCTACAACACAGAAAAGGGCCCTTTGACCTATCAAGATCATGCCGGTCAAAAACAATCACATAACTATTGTACTCCCATTTTCCAACCCTTGGCCCATAGCCTTGTGCGCCTTGGCATTACAAATGCACAGCTAAATACTTCTTACACATTATAAGGGGTTCTGCATCTGCCACCCTTACAGGTGGTGAATTCCAGATTCCCAACACCCTCTGTTTGAAAAAATCAACCACATTACTGTGGGTGTTGAATCACATGTAGGCCAGACCAGGTGAGTTTGGTAGATTTCCCTTCCTAAAAGACATTAGAGAACCAGATGGGTTTTTATGACAATAGTTACATAATCATCATTAGACGAGTTTTTATTTCTAGATTGTCACTGACTTCAAATTTCACCATCTGCCCTAGTGGGATTTGAACTCCTGCCTTTGGTTCTGGAGTGAGATTACCACGACACCATTCCCTCATTTGTTTTGTGTCCAAGCACATGCGTGTAGGAACTGGAGAGTCATGGTTATGCAGGATAAAATGATATAAATACACAAGTTGTCTGCCAATTTGATGTCAGACCACAAACTATGAAAGCTGTTTAAAACAAAACTAAAACACTGCAAATGCTGGAAATCTGAAGTCAAGACAAAATTTGCTGGAGAAACCCAGCAGGTCACGTGTCTCAACATGAATGATGTCTGACCTGCTGAGATTTTCCAGCAATTCTTGTATTTTATGGAAGTCGTGACTGGGGTCTTAATGCAGTAGCAGGAAGAATAGTTGACCAATCAAGTAATTTATGCCAGACCATATAGGACTACCCTTAATCCCTTTGAACAACAGACACCTTCAAAGGAAAACTTCTTCAAACAAATCTGTACAATTAAGCTTTCACAAACCACACTTCCATGCTAGCCCTGGCAATGGCATTCCTCATGCCCTACAGTATGACTTTTATTCTTTTAAGATAAACATGCTGCTGAAATCCACCTCCCCATTCATCTAATGCCTTGAGTGCACCTCCCCTTCTGTACTGTATCCAAAGCAACATGGAAACATTTAAGGTCTGGACACAGCATACAGAAATGGTGCAAGGTTGATATCTACTGTCAGATGGTTGGAAAGATTGGACCACCTTGGGCTCGTGTGCTACCAGGAAAAGTCTGACCTTACGGTAAACAGTACACATATGTAAAACTATTCAATAATGTTAATCTGAACCCCAAAGGAGGCCAGGGATCAGTCTCAAAAAAGCAGTTTAGGATTGATCATAAAAGTCATCTTCACACAAAAGAGTAATCAATGCAGAGAGTGGACACCTGAGAATATATGTGGAAGTGCAAAGCCTGGAATCATTTAGATGAATGTTATAATGGTGGTACTTTATGGGCATACTGGGCAGATTATTTAAAATGTATCAAATGGTTTTCCTTATCTGTTTGTATCCTGGGCCCAGCTCACCAAACAATGTACAGACTTCTGATTTATTATTCTCAAGCTCTTGCATGGGAGTCTTTGGACAGGTAAGCCTCCATTATCCGTGATGTTTGCAACATCTCAGGTAGTTCTGCGTAAACACTGTGCTCAGAAAACAAATGCAGGCCATTAATGGGTTTATACTATCTGATTGTAAGGCACCTCCCACCTGAGAGTGTGAGATTGTGGAAACACCTTCATAAAGAAGTGCACTTCATCTTTTAGCCCCCAATGAAAGAATTAAAAAAAAACTTCTTTTGGCAGGTGGAATGGGTTGAAAAATATTAATAGGCAATGGGCCATAGATATATTGATCAAACAATGACAGATTAAGAAATAACCCCAGGTAACCAATAAACTCTTCCCTGTCCTTTCCTAGTCATGGTTGAGATTCGAGCCCCAAAACCCTGTCAACTATCCACAAGGTGCAAGGCAGGAATGACAAGGATTTTTTTCTGTGGGCTGAGTGCAGCTCCAGCAAGAAGCTCAACATCTTCCAAAACCAAGCAGTCCATCCACTCCGTTAAGTATCCATCACTAGGGTGCAATGGCTGCAGTACATGCTTTCAACAGAGTGCATTGTAGCAATGTGGCAAGGTTTCTTCAGTGAAAATGTTCAAATCTGTGATCTGCACCATCCAGGAGAACAAGGGAAACTGCTGAGTAAGGACACCTGCTCCGTCAATCTCCCCTCCAAGACACACATTGATCTGACTTCCATATATATCAGTGTCAGGTCAAAACCCAGGAACTCCTTTTACAAAGTCAAATCAACGCAGGAGTTTCATGGTGAATGGTAGGGCCTTAAGGAGTGTGGTGGAATAGGGGGACCTTGGAGTTCAGGTGCATGGTTCTCGAGAAGTGGAGTCAAAGGTAGACAGGGCAGTGAAGAAGACTTTTGGCACACTGGCCTTCATCAGTCAGGGGATTGAGTACAGAAGTTGGGAAGTAATGTTGCAGTTACACAGGACATTGGTGAGACTGCACCTGGAGCATTGTGTTCAGTTTTAGGCACCTAGTTATAGGAAGGATGTTATTATTGGAAAGAGTGCAGAAGAAATTCACAAGAATGTCGACTGAGTAGCACGGTGACTCGGTTGTCAGCACTACTGCCTCACAGCACCAGGGACGCAGGTTCAATCACAGCCTGAGGTGACTCTGTGTAGAGTTTGCACATTCTCCTTGTGTCTGCGCGGGTTTCCTCCAGCTGCTCCAGTTTCCACCCACAATCCAAAGGATGTGCAGGTCAGGTGAATCGACCATGCTAAATTGTCCATCGTGTCAGGGGTATATATAGGATAGGGGAATGGGTCCTTGTGGGTTACTTGTCGGAGGGTCGGTATGGACTTGTTGGGCCGAAGGGCCTACTTCCAAACTGTAGGGAATCTAATCAATGGTCTGAGCTATAGGGAGAGGTTGCACAAGCTAGGATTTTTCTTTAGAAAGTAAGAGATTGAGGTAGATGGGGACCTTATAGAAGTGTATAAGTTCATGAGAGACATGGATAGGGTGAAAGCACTCAGTCATTTTCCCAGGGTTGAGGAATCGAGGACGAAAGGGCATCCATTTAAGGTTAGAGGGGAAAGAATAAAAGGGAACCTGAGGGGCAACTTTTTTCACAGAGGTTGGTACGCATATGTAATGAGCTGCCAGTGGAAGTGGTTGAGGTGCGTATATTAACGACATTTAAAAGGCACTTGGACAAATATATGGAGAGGAAAGATTTAGAAGGATTATGGGCCAAGTGCGGGGAAATGGGGTTGGTGTGGATGGACATCATGGTTGGCATGGACCAGCTTGGGCAAAGGGGCTGTCTCCGTGCTGTCAGACTCTGTGACTCTATGATCAAAAACATGGTGGTGGCACCATGGATGATAGTGATTGAAGAGGGTTAATCATCCATCTCAAAGGCAATTAAGGACGGTTAACCAACACTGGTATGCAGTGCAGTTTACAGACTGAGAACAAATCAGAAAATGGTCCTGTCAGCACATGAAAGGGTCAGGGGAAAGATTACAGAATTGCCTATCTTTGGTTGGAATTAATTGGGCAACTTCTCATTGGAATAATGATGGTGGGAAAGATGGAAAAAGTAATTGTTTTGTCCTCCAAAGTGACATGTTGTCTCTGCCCCAAGAGGAATCAGATTCGCTTCCAACACAATGGGTGGTGAGTTACAAATGCCGAAATGTTTTGTAAAAAATGAAACCCATTTAACTGCAAAGTTGAGCTCTCAAGTTTTCCCGAGTCATAAGCACTGGGGACTCGGATGGAAACACTAGCAGTTGGTAGGAGTTCAAATGTTCAAACACATTGCAATGTTTTATTTCAAGGCATTTTAGAAAAAATGCACAACGGATTCATCTGCACCCTGAGACAGACCAAACTGATTTAGTTCAGAAACTTGTGAATAAGCTGGAAAAGGTCCCACATTTAGTGACGTGATTTCCTTGCTTGACTAACACTTCTTATAAAACTATTTTGCATGGCATGCACATTTAACAACTTTTCACACACACTAAAGCTGTGTTGGATAAATATCTGAAAGTAATCTCAATAAAAAGGCCCTCAGAACAAGGTTTTGTTGTTAGATTAAATTATTCAGAGATATTAGTGTCTAGACTTATGACTCCACAAGGACACTGGGAGAATGCAATTTTGTCCACACAATCAGCCTTCTGGAGTTTTTCACTCTCTCAGACTGAATTTGAAACCGTGCTGCTCAGAAAGGCCAACTTTTTTTTAATAGGCACTTGTGGGTCCTTTCTTCACATTATGACTAGAAGTTTTCACAGGAAATGAAGAGCAAAGGGGCAGCACAGCAAGAGAAGAAGATATTTAAAATTCAGTTCTGTTTCGGGGCTTCGGATTCAGGGCCAGAAGTCTCTGGACCAAAGCTGAACCTCACCAGCAACCCTCAATCATTACAAATGACAACGAATCGACACTTAGAGGGAGGGTGTCCTCCAATTGACTGAGAGTAGACAGCATATCCATCCCTTGGGCTGACATCAGGGTTTATTAGTAGAAGACAATGGGAAGGATTTTATATTAAATGTGGATCTTGACCCTGCAGCATGTTGGGAGCAGTGACCTGGCATTGACCAGTTAGTGACCAGAGTCTAGATTAGAATGGTGCTGGAAAAACACAGCAGTTCAGGAAGCATCCGAGGAGCAGTAAAATCGACACTTCGGGCAAAAGCCCTTCATCAGGAATAGTTAGTGAGGCTGCACTCACCATTTAAAGGCTCTCACAACTAGAGGAAACCCGGATTTTAAGAAAAAAGCTGAGAGTTTCACAGTCATCATTACGCCGACACTCACTTTATATTCCATGTTATTTTTATTAATTGAATGTAAATTCCAGCTGTCATCCGCTTTTGTACATAAAGAAAGGAAAAAGGAGGAAGACTCTCCACTTTGAGGCAAGCTCTCAGCAATTTTAAATATTCTGAAATGTAAATAAATTGGCCACAGCTACTAGAATATTCCTACAGAGGGGGAGATCCTCTGGCTCTAGGCAGCTGCTGAGCTCCTGACACTCACTGAGTGATTCCTGTCAGCTTCTGACCAATGGCCTTCATTGGCCTTTCAACTCTGGCCTTGCTAAAAATGGTTCAGAGGCAGATTGGTGCCAAGCAAGTTGCCAAACTAACTGGTGTAAGAAATTGCATGTCCCTCTGTCCCAGCACCCACTCACACTGGCCTCCAAGGAACCTGCCCAGTGGCTTCACGTACATTGCATTCAACTACAGTCACCACAGTCCTATTGGACAATAGGGCTGCTCTCCCATTACAGAGAGATGACCAGTGGTGGCTTAGCAAGCTTTGAGAAGATTTGTAGCTCTGGTTGAGGTTCTGGATATAGGTTTGCTCGCTAAGCTGGCAGGTCATTTTCAGACATTTCGTCACCATTCTAAATGACATCTTCAGTGAGCCTCCGGACGAAGGATTGCTGGTGTTTCCTGCTTTCTATTTATATGGTTGGGTTTCCTTGGGTTGGTGATGTCATTTCCTGTGGTCCAGTCAAGGCATTTCCTATAAGAGCAAGGACATCATGCTGGAGCTCTGCAGAACTTTGTCAGGCTTTGGCTGGGGTACAGTGTGTAGTCTTGACCACCACACTATAGGAAGGATGTGATTGCACTGATGGAGGTGCAGACGAGATTCACCAGGATGTTGCCTGGGATGGAGCCTTTCAGTGATAGAGAGAGAGGCTGGATAAGCTCAGGTTGTTTGCTATGGAACAGAGAAGGTTGAGGGGGGTACCTGATAGAGGTCTGCAAGATAATGGAGGGTGTGGACAGGGTGAATTGAAAATACTTGTGCCTCTTAGTCAAAGGATCAAGACCAAGAGGCACTCTTTTAAAGTGAAAGGTAGGAGGTTTGAGGGGATTTGAGGAAAATTATTTTCAGCCAGTGGTTGGTGAGGGTCTGAAATGCACTGCCTAGGTGGATAGTTGAAACAAGTAACCTCACAAACTTTAAAAAGTACTTGGATGGACAGTTGGAGTGTTATATCATTCAAAGCCATGTGCCTAGAATGGGAAAGTAGGACTAATGTAGGTAATAGTCAAAATGTGTGGCGCTGGAAAAGCATAGCTGGTCAGGCAGCATCCGAGGAGCAGGAGCATCGATGTTTCCAGTATAAGCGCTCGACTCTCCTGCTTCTCGGACGCTGCCTGACTGGCTGCGCTTCTCCAGCGCCACACTTTTTGACGCCGATCTCCAGCATCTGCAGTCCTCACTTTCTCCTAATGGAGGTAATAATACATTTTTGGTGATATAGACAAGATGGGCTGAAGGGCCTGTTCTGAATGATTCTATGAATTGAGATGAGAACAAATGGATTGAAACTTGTTGCCAGGTAACAAAGACTATCTGGAGGTGTCTCAGAAACAGCTGCGCTTATAAAGTAAGGAAGAGCATTCCTTGGTACAAATTTAATCCTTGAAGTTGAAAGTTATTAGTTGATGAAACCTGTAACATCTGGCACTGACGATACTACACGGCTTCGATGGTTTAACCATACTTTCACTCTAAGCTAGGATTTTGCCTAAATTTGATCTTGTTACAAGATGAATGACCACAAAGCTTAATGAAGGTTTCTCAAAACTGTTTATTATAGAAACCTCTGTTGATGGTTTATCTGATTGGGAAAACAGCAGAAATTCTGCCTTCAAATTGAGTAAATGATAAAAAGCAACATGATCAGGCAAAAATGTGATGCTGATCCATACGATCAAATATGAGAATACGACCCAAAAGCACGATCAAGTTTTGCCGATCATATTAAAGAACGAGATGCAGAGGAAGGGAAAGTGAGAGATTCTGAGAAGGTTAGGAAGGAAACTCCAGAGCTGATTTCAGTCCTAGTAGCTGAAGCTGAATTATTTTGGACCTTACACGAGTAACTAGACTTCAAAAAATCACTTAGAGTCATAGATATGTACAGCAAGGAAACAGATCCTTTGGTCCAACTCATCCATGCTGACTAGATATCCTAAATTAATCTAGTTAAAAATCACACAACACCAGGTTATAGTCCAACAGGTTTATTTGGAAGCACTAGCTTTCTGAGCGCTGCTCCTTCATCATGTGATTGGACCATCAGGTTCAACCACCTGATGAAGGAGCAGTGCTCTGAAAGCTAATGCTTCCAAATAAACCTATTGGACTATAACCTGGTGTTGTGTGATTTTTCACTTTGTATACCCTAGTCCAACACCAGTATCTCCAAATCATAAATTAATCTAGTCTCATTTGCCAGCATTTGGTCCATATCCCTTCCTATTTGTGCACCAACCCCGAAATCTTTTAAATTTTGTAATTGTACCGAGCTCTACCATTTCCTCTGGCAATTCATTCTATACATGCACCACCCTCTGCCTGAAAAAGTTGCCCCTCAGGCTTTTTTTAGATTAGATTACTTACAGTGTGGAAACAGGCCCTTCGGCCCAACAAGTCCACACTGCCCCGCCGAAGTGCAACCCACCCATACCCCTACATCTACCCCTTACCTACACTACAGGCAATTTAGCATGGCCAATTCACCTGATCTGCACATCTTTGGACTGTGGGAGGAACCGGAGCACCCGGAGGAAACCCACGCAGACACGGGGAGAACGTGCAAACTCCACACAGTCAGTCACCTGAGGCGGGAATTGAACCCAGGTCTCTGGCGCTGTGAGGCAGCAGTGCTAACCACTGTGCCACCGTGCCGCCCTTAAAAGGTCCCTTTTAAATATTTCTTCTCTCACCTATGCCCTTTAGTTTTGGACTCCCCTACCCTGGGGAAAAGACCTTGACTATTCACCTATTCATGCTGCTCATGATTTTATAAACCTTGATGAGGTCACCCCTCAGCCTCTGACGCTCCAGGGAAAATAGCCCCAGCCTTTTCAGCCTCTCCCTATAGCTCAAACCCTCCAACCTTGGCAACATCCTTGTAAATCTTTTCTGAATCCTTTCAAGTTTCACAACATCTTTCTTATAGCAGGGAGACCAGAACTGAATGCAGTGTTCCAAAAGTGGCCTAATCAATGTCCTGTACAGTAACAACATGCATTGCCCAATAAAAACAAGCGTACTGCACAACTTCTTCACTACCCTGTCTACCTGCGATGACTTCAATGGCTGTAAACCACTTTGAGACATCCTGCACCCATGAGCAGTGTTAATTAATGCAAGTGTTTCTTTCTTTCTGGCAGTTAAAGGCACAGGGGCAAAGCAGCTGAGGGAGGCAGAAACGTCCAGAGTTCTGAGAAATGTCATGCTGGAGGCAGTTCCTGAACTGAGGAGTGCTTAGACCACAGAGGAACTTGAACATAAGGAATAAACTTTTGAAATCAGAAGGTTTCTAGTGTGGGAGCCAATGGAGGTCACGGTTTGTTTTGTGAGTTAGGATACAGTCAGGAGAGCTTTGGGTGAACACTAGTTTACAGAAAGTAGCAGATGGGAGCACGTTGGAATTAGAATCGAAGAGTAGTTGTGTTTGCACTGACTGGCTGAGCATGTTCAAAGGGCCCAACAGCTCATGTTCTTATAACATGGTGGCGATAACCAAACGGGGGAGTTCCAGTCACGGATGGGCAGAGACTTGAATCTCTGAGCTACATATTAGAACATAGAACATTACAGCATAGTACCAGCCCTTTGTCCCTTGATGTTGTGCCAACCTGTGAAACCAAACTGGGGCCCATCTAACCTATACTATTCCATGTTCATCCATATGACTATCCAATGACCATTTAAATGGCCTTGAAGTTGGTGAGTCTACTAATATTGCAGGAAGCCTGTTCCAACCTCTACTACTGTCTGAGTAAAGAAACTACATTTGACATCTGTCCTATATCTATCACCCCTCAATGTAAAGCTATATCCCTCGTGCTAACCATCACCATCCGAGGAAAAAGGCTCTCAGTGTCACCCTATCTAATCCTCTGGTTGCCTTATATGTCTCAATTAAGTCACCTTCTTTTCTCTAACGAAAACAGCCTCAGGTCCCTCAGCCTTCCCTTGTAAGACCTTCCCTCCATACCAGGCAACATTCTAATAGACCCTTTCTGAACCCTTTGCAAAGCATCCACATCCTACCTATAATGCGGTAGACTCGAACTGCCCACAATATTCCAAGTGCTGCCGTATCAGAGTTTTGCACAGCTGCAACATGACCTCATGGCTCTGAAACACAATCCCTCTACCAATAAAGGCTAACACACTATATGCCTTCTTAACAACTCTATCAGCTTGGGTGGCAACTTTCAAGGATCTATATACATGGACACTGAGATATCTCTGTTCATCTGCACTGCAAAGAATCTTACCATTAACCCAGTACTCTGCATTCCAGTTACTCCTTCCAAAGTGAATCACCTCACACTTTTGTGCATTAAACTCCATTTGCCACTTCTCAGCCCAGCTCTGCAGTTTATCTATGTCCCTCTGTAACCTAAAACATCCTTCGCCACGACCCACAACTCTACCAACCTTAGAGTCATCTGCAAATTTACTAGCCCATCCTTCTAAGCTCTCATCCAAGTCCTTTATAAAAATGACAAACAGCAGTGGACCCAAAACAGATCCTTACATTACATGACTAGTACCTGAACTCCAGGATGAATATTTCCCATCAACCACCACCCTCTGTCTTCTTTCAGCTAGCCAATCTCTGATCTAAACCACTAAATAACCCTCAATCCCTTCCCTCCATATTTTGTGCAATAGCCTTCCATGGGGAATCTTATCAAACACCTTACTGAAATCCATATACACCACATCAATTGCTTTGTACTGACTGAACTGGTCCTCAACCTGAACAACTTCCCTTTCCAATCCTCCCACTTCCCCCAAACCAAAGGAGTAGCCATGGGCACCCGCATGGGCCCCAGCTATGCCTGCCTCTTCGTAGGATATGTGGAACAGTCCATCTTCCGCAGCTACACTGGCACCACCCCCCACCTTTTCCTCCGCTACATCGATGACTGTATCGGCGCTGCCTCGTGCTCCCACGAGGAGGTTGAACAGTTCATTCACTTTACCAACAATTTCCACCCCGACCTCAAATTCACCTGGACCGTCTCAGACTCCTCCATCCCCTTCCTAGACTTTTCCATTTCTATCTCGGGTGACCGAATCGACACGGACATTTACTATAAACCGACCGACTCCCACAGCTACCTAGACTACACTTCCTCCCTCCCTGCCTCCTGTAAAAATGCCATCCCATATTCCCAATTCCTTCGTCTCCGCCGCATCTGCTCCCAGGAGGACCAGTTCCAAAACCGTACCACCCAGATGGCCTCCTTCTTCAAGGACCGCAATTTCCCCCAGACGTAGTCGACGATGCCCTCCACCGCATCTCTTCCACTTCCCGCTCCTCCGCCCTTGAGCCCCGCCCCTCCAACCGCCACCAGGACAGAATCCCACTGGTCCTCACCTACCACCCCACCAACCTCCATATACAGTGTATCATCCGCCGTCATTTCCGCCACCTCCAAACGGACCCCACCACCATGGATATATTTCCCTCCCCTCCCCTATCAGCGTTCCAAAAAGACCACTCCCTCCATGACTCCCTCATCAGGTCCACACCCCCCACCAACCCAACCTCCACTCCCGGCACCTTCCCCTGCAACCGCAAGAAATGCAAAACTTGCGCCCACACCTCCCCCCTTACTTCCCTCCAACGCCCCAAGGGATACTTCCATATCCACCACAGATTCACCTGCACTTCCACACACATCATTTACTGCATCTGCTGCACCGATGTGGCCTCCTCTATATTGGGGAGACAGGCCGCCTACCTGCAGAACATTTCAGAGAACACCTCTGGGACACCCGGACCAACCAACCCAACCACCCCGTAGCCCAACACTTCAACTCCCCCTCCCACTCCACCAAGGACATGCAGGTCCTTGGACTCCTCCATCGCCAGACCATAGCAACACGGCGGTTGGAGGAAGAGTGCCTCATCTTCCGCCTGGGAACCCTCCAACCACAAGGGATGAACTCAGATTTCTCCAGTTTCCTCATTTCCCCTCCCCCCACCTTGTCTCAGTCAAATCCCTCAAAATCAGCACCGCCTTCCCAACCTGCAATCTTCTTCCTGACCTCTCCGCCCCCCACCCCACTCTGGCCTATCACCCTCACCTTGACCTCCCTCCACCTATCGCATTCCCAATGCCCCTCCCCCAAGTCCCTCCTCCCTACCTTTTATCTTAGCCTGCTGGACACACTTTCCTCATTCCTGAAGAAGGGCTTATGCCTGAAACGTTGATTCTCCTGTTCCTTGGATTCTGCCTATCTACCTATATTCTCTTTCAATCATTCTTTCATTAGATTTGGGTATCACTGGCAAGAACAGAGTTTGTTGTCCATCTCCTTAACCAAATGAGTTGCTAGGCTATTTCAGAGAGCAGTTCAGAATCAACCACATCACTGTGGGTCTGGGATCATATGTAGGCCAGACCAGGTAAGAATAGCAGATCGCCTTCCCAGGATGCTATCTGGGTTAGAAAAAATGAGCTATAAGGAGAGGCTTGTAAAACTCAAGTTGTTTTCTCTGAAGAGGCTGAGGGGAGACTTGATAGAAGTTTATAAAATTATCAGCTGCATCGATAGGGTTGACAGCCAGAATCATTTTCCCAGCATTGAAATGTCTAATTATAGGGGACATGTGTGAGAAGGGGAAAGTTCACCAGAAATGTGAGGGGCAAATGTTTTACACAGTAAGTGTTCGGAGTCTGGAACCCACTGCCAGGGATGGTGGTAGAGGCAGATACGTAAGGGGCATTTAAGGGACTTTTAGACAAATACATGAATGTACGAGGAATGGAGGGATATGGACCAGGGGCAGGCAGAAGGGATTACTTTAATTTTGGTACAACATCATGGCCCAAAGGGCCTGTTCCTGTGCCATACTGTTCTAAGTCCATCAGTAAATCAGATTTATTTTGTACGGTTCAGTGATTGTTTTATAGTTTCCATTACTGAAACCATCTTCATCATTCCAGATTATTTTTTATTTAAATTCCACCAGCTGGGGTTTGAACCTGCATTCCCCAGACAATGAGCAAAAACATGTTGATTACTAGTTAAGTGACATTACCACCATGCCACTATCTCCTCCATACTAAGTCCCATATTTGAAAGCCAATCTATACAGAGCTTGCACATCTGGTTATCGCAGACGCTGGGGGTCAATATGCTACAATTTGCCTCAAAGGGCCAGGAAGGTATGACAAAGGAGGAAGCAAAAGGGATTGGGTGGAGAATCTGTCAGCATTCCCTCATCTGTTCACTAACCAGAGGGTTCAGCTGGAAATGGACATGTCTGGTGCCCAGCAGAGACAGGAGTGGGGTTAGCAGTGAAGGGGCCCACAGTTAATCAGCATGTTGGAACACAACGTTTAGATTAGTTGGTGAACAGTGACCTCGTGAATGAGGGATTGGGAATTGAGTGGCATTTATATTATCACAAAGCACTCTCATAAATGGAACAAAAAAAAAATCTGAAGTTAAATGCCAACAATATCGTCAAAAATAAATGCCGATTATTGCTGTAACCTGTTCATTCCATCTGTTTTCTCTTTGTAATAATTGAACTATTTCTTTTTGTCTCCAGGCATTACAAATAAGAACAAATGGTGGAACAACAGACTTCTTTTAGCAACTCGTACAAGAATGGCCACATGCCCAGGGTCATGTCATTTGACCACTGCCCTTTGACTCCTTACAGGATGTGAGCTCGTACACAACGCTGTGAGAGTTTGATGCTTGCGATGCATCTCCTGTATGGCCTAACATGCCAGATTTCATCAACTGAGGGCCATTTTTCTCACAGACTTTATAAAAAAGTCTCTCGAGAAAATCCTTTACAGATGTATAATGTGATCTTCTTCAGTGTGTTTGGACTACAATGTATAAAGTACCACGTTTTGATGTCCCTTTCCTTAAATTCTAGGAACTCGTTGTTGGTAAACCTTCCAACCCACATTGAGTAGCATTTGGCATTTTGATCGCTGTCTTGTCTCTCTCTCCAATCAAATTTTTCTGGCTCTCTTTCCTCCTGTTATTCTCAGTCCCTATATCCCCCTCTGGATACACCTACTCTCAGCTCCTATGCCAGTACCTTCTTTAATTCCCAACTCTCCTGCTTTTACAAACACTGCCTCACTGACGTTGCTTTCTCGCTCTCTCAGATCTGCCTTTGACAACTCCAAGGCTTCCCCTGCCTCTGCCACCCCTCACACAATGGTCTCCTACAATGAAACTAAAACTGTCTCCTCTGTGTTCTCAATCCCATGGGCCACACAACAATGTGAATGTGCCATTTGAACCTATCTGACCCTTCAACTTGGGATCTACAGTGGGATTCACCACTTCAAGGCTAAGATAGTGTCCCCCTTGTTGCACCCAATCATCCCTCGCCAGATAATCCTTGAGGTCAGCATCAGACAATTCTTCTCCATCACTAATCACCTCTCTATCCCCACCAACAGAGCTCAAATGTGAGGAGATCATTAAAATATTCAAAGCAAAAGAATCAAACATAAAACCATTAACACCAGAGAAGCTCTCATTATTTGTCCTGAATTTCTCCTTATCTCTTAGCTTTTAATCCAAATCACACTTTAAATTCTAACCATTCAACCCTTACTAGATTTTTCCTCTGTACAAGATGCACTTCTCTCCACTTAAATATTCAAAAGTTTGAACCATTAGCTGACAATTGTTCCTTTTGCTGGTGTTTCATTTCCCTTTTGTCATCAGTGGGTCTCAGCATTCCAAGCTTCCTGGCCTTCCCGTGTCACTTCCTGTCACAATCATTGCTTTTCCTTGTCAAACTCATGTTCTCCCAATGCAACCCATTCAAGCTCCTTATCCTTTCCTGGTCCTCCAGCATAAGACATTCAATAACCTCATGACTTCTCATCCATTCTCCCTGTGCAAACCCTTTCAAACCTGAAATCCTGGATATTTATCTGTGCTAGAGAAGAACACCCCTAATTCTCTTACTGTCACTCAACAAGGAGGATTGGTATTTTGTAACACCATTAACAACAATAATATATTGCAGGGCACTTGGCTGGAGCCTTATCAGATAATTAACAGTCAACCACATGAGGACAGATGACTAAAGCTCAGACTGTGAGACTTTAAGGACAAGGATAGACAATGGTAGACAGAAGATTTGTTTCATGGAGGGAATTCCAGAGCCTAGTGCCTTTATGGGGAAGCAATGGCCTAGTGTTATTATTGCTGGCCTGTCAATCTGGAGACCCAGATAAAGTTCTGGGGACCTGGGTTCAAATCTTGCCATGGCAGTTGGTGGAATTTGATTTCAATGGAAAAAAATGTCTGGCATTAAGAGTCTAATAATGACCTCGAATCCATTGTCAATTTTCAGAAAAACCTATCTGGTTCACTAATGTCCTTTAGGGAAGGAAACTGTCATCTTCACCTGGGCTGATCTACATGTGACTCCAAATCCACAGCAATGTGGATGATTCTTAGCTACCCTCTGGGCAATTAGGGATCGGCAATAAATGCTGGCCCAGCCAGTGACGTCCTCATCCCATGAATGAATTAAAAAGCAGAAGGTTAACAGTGGAGGGATGAAAATACAGCAAAGGGCTATGGAGGAGTTCAGAGAATTCTCACTCCATTTTCATATCCGTGAAACAACTTAGGGCATTTTATAGTATTTAAGGAACTACGCAAGTGGCAAGTTGTCATTAGCAACACACTGAGGAGCAACACCTTACGGTAATTGCTAGTTGTGGCAAGTATTGGCTCGTGTTCAAATGTGTCAGCTCATGTAACCCATTCCTCTGTGTTCTGCAAGCTGTGTTTGGAGAGGAAGACTATAGGACTTAGACAGCCAGCCAACCTCTTTGCCTGGTTGCAAAATAATTTGCCAGACACATGAAGAAGGGGAATGATCTGGCAGTCAATCATCACAGAATCCCTACAGTGTGGAAGCAGGCCATTCAGCCCATCAAGTCCACATCGACCTTCTAAAAAGCATCCTTCCCAGACCCCGTAACCCTGCATTTCCCATGGCTAACCCACCTAGCTTACACAACCTGGGACACTATAGAGCCTTTTAGCCTGGCCAATCCACTCAACCTGCACATCTTTCGACTGTGGAAGGAAACTGGAGCACCCAGAGGAAACCCACACAGACACAGGGAGAATGTGCAAACTCCACACAGACAAATAGTCACCCTTGGCTGGAATCAAACCTGGGTCCCTGGCTCTGTGAAGCAGTAACACTGACTGCTGAGCAACCATGGCACACAATGGTGTGAGGTTGGTGAGATATTCTCTTTACAACAAAAAAGAGGCATTCCCCTTACCCATCAAAATTTTAGAGTGTTGTAATTTTTTAGACAGCCACTCTTCATTTGATATTTATCACATCTTGATGACCTCTTATCGGATCGATTCATGAGAAGATATTAAAAGACTGCAATATTTTTCAAAGAATTCTAAATAAATTAACATTAAATGCCATTATGTTGTAGGCAACTACCAAGCAGTTGCTCATATGACCTTAACAATAAGTCTAATTATACTCATCAATAACATGGAACCGTAGATTTACAGGAATGCTCCCAAAGGGAAAGCATGACCCTGTAGAAACGCCATTTAAAAATAAGTTGATAAAGGTAAAAATGAGCTGCTGTTACCTGAGGGATATTTTAGTAATGAAACAGTGTGTGTCAGAACGAGTATTAATGGCTGATGAAGCAGACATTTTGATCCCGAGAGGCACCATCATCAGGAAATGTTACCATATTGCAGAAGGGCTTCTGCTTCTTTAAAGAAAATGTGGTCAAAAAGAAGCAGATCAGAGTTTCCACCCTGATTTAGTTTGGTTGCTTAGACCTGAGACATGTTTGTCAGCTGTTGAATGTGCTCAGGTGAGTGTGAATTGTTTGGCCAAGGAACCAATTTGAACAGATTAGTATCGAAGATTTAGACAGTAAAATACACGAGATGGAAATTCTGGCTCTCGAA